>NW_027412490.1:0-37946 GCF_048565385.1 Saimiri boliviensis | reverse complement strand
GAAACAGCACAAGGAAGTATTTCTGTTTTTGGCATTTTTATAGTATTATGTATATTCAACATAATAGCGGACGTTCTGGCCAGAGCAATTAGGCAAGAGAAAGAAAGAAGGGACATCTAAATTGGCAAGAAAGAAATTTACCTTGTATTCAGAGAGCATGGTCTCATATTTAGAAATGCCTGAAGACTCTTCCAAAAAACTGCTAGAATTGATAAAGGAATTCAGTAAAGTTGCAAGACACAAAATCAATAAACAAAAATCGATAGCATTTATATACAAAAAGAGTGAACAATCCGAAAAAGAAATAAAGAAAGCAATCTCACTTTAAATAGATACGAAGAACATAAAATACCTAGGAAATCAATTTAACCAGAGAAGTGAACTATCTATACAAGAAAAATCACAAAACACTGATTAAATGAAGAGGATACACAAAAAAATGGAAGGTTATTCCATGCTCATGGAATAGAATAACTAATGTTGTGAAAATGACAATACTATCCCAGAAAAAATGTACAAATTCAATGCAATCCTTATCAATATATCAATGTCATTCTTTGCAGAAAGCAAAAAAAAAAAAAAAAAAAAAAAAAAAAGAAGTCTTAAAATTTTTGTGGAACCGCAAAAGACCTTGAATAACCAAGGGAATTTTGAGCAAAAAGAACAAAACTAGAGGTATTACACTGCCTGACATTAAATGTACTACAAAGCCATCATAACCAAATCAACATGGTACTGGCCTATAAACACATGAACCAATGGAACAGAATGAAGGACCCAGCTTTACATTCATGCATTTACAGCTGTCTCATTTTCAACAAAAGTGCTAAAAATTTATAATGGGGAAAAGACAGTCACTTCAATAAATGATGCTGGGAAAATTGCTTAATTATATTTAAAAGAATGAATATCTCTTGCCCTTATCTTTTGCCATATACAAAAATCAAGTTAAAATGGATTAAAAGGTTAGATGTGGTAGTTCACAACTGTATTCCCAGCACTTTGGGAGGCTGAAGCAGGAGGATTGGCTGAGGTCATGAGTTTGAGACTAGCCTGGGCAATAGAGAGAGAGACTTTTATCTCTACAAAAAAAAAAAAAAAAAAAAAAAGATGGTGCACATCCGCAGTCCTAGTTACTCAGGATGCTGTAGGAGGAGGTTCCCTTGAGCCCAAGAGATAGAGGCTGTCATGAGCTATGATTATACTGGTGCATCACTGCCCTTTAGCCTGGGCAACAGAGTGAGAGCATGTCTCAAAAAAAAAAAAAAAAAAAAAAAAGAAATGAAAGAAATTAAAGATTTATACCTATGACCTAAAACTATGAAACTATTAGTAGAAGACTTTGACTTTGGGCAAACACTGTAGGACAATGTTCTGAGAAAAGATATTTTTGTGGAAGAACTCAAAAGCACAGGCAACAAAAGTGAAAATAGACAAATGGTATTACAACAAACTAAAATGCTCTGCTCAGCAAAGGAAAACATTAACAAAGTGAAAAGACAAATCACAGAAAGGAAGAAAATACAGGCCGGCTATCCATCTGACAAGGTATTAATAACAGCAATATATAAAGAGCACATACAATTCAATAGCAAGAAAAATTGATTTAAAAATGGACAAAAGATATGAATAGACATTTCTCAAAAGAAGACATGCAGATGGCCAAAAGGTATATGCAATCATGCTCAATATTGCTATTCATCACAGAAATGTATATGAAAACTCTATGCAATTTCATCACACCCCAATTAAAATGACTTGTATCAAAAAGACAATAAATAACAGATGCTGGCAAGGATGTGGAGAAAGGGAACCTCGTACACTGTTGGTGGAAATATAAATTAGTGCAGCCACTATGGAAAACAGTCTGGAGGTTTTCCAAATAACTAAAAATAGAGCTACCATGTTATCCAGCAGTTCCCCTGCTGAGTGTATACCCACTATATTGAAGATTCATCTGCACTCCCATGTTTATTTCAGCAATATTTGTAATAATCAAAATACAAAATCAACCTAAATGTTCATTAATAGATAAAAAATGTGGCATACACACATACACACACACACACACACACACACACACACACACAAACACAATGGAATATTGTTCAACAATAAATAAGAATTAACTCTTGTCATTCGCAGCAACATGGATGGAACTGAGGTCTTTATATTAAGTGAAAGAGGTCAAGCACAGAAAGACAAATATCGAATGTTTTTAGTCATATAAGAGAACTAAAAAAGTGAATCTCATGAAGATTGAGACTAGATTGGTGATCACCAGTGGTGAAGAAGGGTAGGGTAGAGCAGGGAGATGAAGAGAGATTGAGAAATGGGTATAAATACATGCTTAGATAAAAGAAGAACTGGAGTTTGACAGATCAGTACGGTGACTATAGTTAATATTAATAGACTGTAATTTCCAAATAGTTAGAACAGAATAATTTGAAAGTTCCTATTATGAGAAAAAGATAAATATTTAAGATAAATATCCCATTTTCTTTGATTGGATTATATGAGTATATTTCATTGATACCTATTAGATGTACATATTTTCAGGGTACACGTGAAATTATATCAAATTATCACATGTAGTCTGAAAAATGTACATCTACTAAGTATCAACAAAAAGCTTATTAATAATTTAAAATTGTGTATTCTAAACATTGGTATTTATCCTTTACTACACTGGAATATGAACTGACCCAAGAAGTAAGAGCAAACTAAACCATTTTTCAAGTGAAAATATGAATTGGGAATTAATCAATTTTTTAATTTGATTAATGGGTCAATTATTCCTTTACTTTCCCATTTAGCCTAAGTATATACTATGATTCTCAAACTTTCCCTAATATAAGAATTAGCAATGTCTTGATTTCAAATTACTTTCCTTCTGAAAGTCATTCTGTATAAAAATTTAAAATCTATTATAAAGATTCTTTTAACACTGAAGTAATTAACTAAGGATAGCTAGAGGGAAGTTAAATGTCAAATAAAACCAAATCATCAGAGAAGGTGCTGTCTGTTATATCTTCATAATAATTTGCAATGTAAATAAATGCAAAATAGGATGCTGTAACCTATAAAAAGTACTGTAATCACATGGGCAACAGCTCTTAGTTTGGTCTTTTCCTCATTCATACAGTAAACATTTATTGAGCAACTTCTGTGAGTAAGGTACAGCTTTCAATGTAGTGAGGAATATCAAGATATATAAAAAGAGCTAAGTAAGAAAGACAAGACATAGAAATGTACATGAGACAGAAAATCCTTTGGGAATTCTAAAGCAGAGGAAGCTGACTGGACAGAAAAATAAGGAAAGGGTTCATGTCATGTAGCTTATAAGTTAGTAAAGGGTAGTATCTGAGTCTTACCATTGTGGCTCTCCTCTTTGTACATGCATTCTGAAATGAAGTTATCACTTAAAAGGTTATTGAATGAATGAGTGAACGAGTAAATGAATGTATTTTGCATGCATGTGTATCCACAGAACAGGCTGCCATTCAGAAGAAAAAGGACATATCTACTACCTGCCAGAAAAGGACATTTGCATGGAGCAGTAACCAGAAGTGGGTTGGATGTATTCCAGTGGGGACCCAGGTTTAACCAGTAAAATATGAAATGAAGACTCTTTGAAAAACTCATGTATGACTTCAAATAGACAGCTGCTTCCCACACTTCATATATAGGCACTTGGATTTATAATTTCTATTGAACGTAATAGGTATTTAACAAATAAAGGTATAAATACATGCAGAAGTGAAGGTTGAATGTTAAATAATATTTGCTATCAAATCAGCCTGTTCATTTCCATTTTAGCATATTCTAAAATGATCATACTGTTGTTACTTGCCCCACATTTGCTGCCCACTAGGATGTCAGGCTCTATGCAGGCAGGGCCTTTTTTGGCATCTTTATCATTGTATTGTTGATGTACTGTATAGTGCTTGATACATAGTGTAACTTATATAGTGCAGCATGAGTAGAAGCAATAATGTAGAAGCATGGCAGAGTAGAGAAGACAGTAAAAATTGTAAACAAAAAAATTTGCCTTGAAAAACAGACTCATCATTGACAAGTAGTATTTGTTGAATTTTCATGGTTTATGTTCCATTGGGAGGGATACTAAATGAGATTTAAGTACTAAAAACCGGATGAAGAATATAAAAAAATACAGATTTTGTTTAAAACTCATGTTCATAAAATGAAGACAATATAATCTTCTCCACTATAACCCATCAACACAAAAAGTGATTTTTCATTAAACATTTTGATTTGACTAGAGAATGTTGCTATATAAAGAAGGCAAATTTTTAACAGCTAGAATGAAAAATCATGAACTAAGTTTTAAAAAATAGTTTTGTTCTACTTTTTGTTCTACACTGAAATAATCTAACCACAAAATTGGTTATTAAAAAAATTTAAAAGGTAGCATGCATCCCTGTCAAACCAGAATCAGATTCATCATAGGAGTTCCTTAATCTAAAAATAATTAGAAGGGTACTGTCATTAATCATAGAGGTGAGGCTACTTTATCATAGCTCAAATACCAAATTTTTTTTTTGGAACTCATAAAAGCAGAATAACAATGAAAGAAAATAAAAAATTCACCTCTGAGAATACAGTAAGCATTTGGTTATTTCAAATAAAATATTAATGTGTCTTTAACATCTGTTCATATGTTCACATCCTTGCTTTTCATTATATTGTACTGAGTCTGAGAATACAAGAACATTACCGTAGCTAAGAGCATGCAATCCTGTAAAATTCAACAATGACACAAAACTATTTTCAAATAAAATTAACCAGCATAGAAAACGATATGCCACCATTGGTTAATAAATAACTATATTCACTCAATGAATAATATTCACTGATTATGAACATGTTTTGAATGTAATTTCAGTGGTACTGGGAAGATTCTACAATATTTGCTGTATGCAAGGGCTAGAGATTCTCAGTGTTCACACATTATTTTGATTATACTTTTTCCACCACTCCCGACCACCCAGTAGTTGTTCAAATCATGCTAATAATCCTGTAGTGACACACAAGAACACTAACCTTTAGGAAGAATTAGATCCGCTAGATCAAAGCCACAGGAAAGTCCCACAGGAAAGCCTAGAAAATGTGGATAATAAACTAGGTATTGGTGGAATATACCTCAAAATAGTAAAAGCCATTTATGACAAACCACAGCCAATATCACACTGAATTGGCAAAAGCTGGAAGGATTCTCTTTGAAAACATCCACAAGAAAAGGATGCCCTTTCTCACCACTCGTATTCAACATAGTATTGGAAGTTCTGGCCAGGGCAATCAGGCAAGAGAAAGAAATAAAGTGTATTCAAATAGAAACAGAGGAAGTCAAATTGTCTCTGTTTGTAGATGATCCTATATCTAGAAAACGCCGTCGTTTCAGCCTAAAAGCTACTTAAGCTTATAAGTAACTTAGCAAAGTCTTAGGACATAAAATCAATGTGCAAAAACCACAAGTATTCCTATACTCCAACAAGAGACAAGCAGAGAGTAAAATCATGAATGAACTCCCATTCACAATTGCTACAAAGATAATAAAATATCTAAGAATACAGCCAATAGGGGAAGTGAAAGACCTCTTTAAGGAGAACTACAAACCACTGCTTAAGGAAATCGAAAAGAACAAAAACAAATAAAAAAACATTCCATGCTCATGGCTATGCAGAATCAGTATGAAAATGGCCATACTGATTAAAGTAATTTATAGTTTCAATGCTATTCCCATTAAATTATCATTGACATTTTTCACAGAATTCAAAAAAAAAAAACTACTTTAAAATTCACATGGAACCAAAAAAGAGCCTGTATAGCATAATACAAGTAAAAGAAACAAAGCTAGAAGCATCATATTACTTGACTTCAAATTATACTGCAAGAATGCATCATGTTTTCTGACTTCAAACTATGCTACAAGAATACAGTAACCAAAACAGCATGGTACTAATACAAAAAATGACATATAGATCAATGGAACAGAATAGAGAACTCAGAAATAAGACCACACATCTACAACCATGTAATCTTCAACAAACCTGACAAACACAAGCAATGGGGAAAGGATTCCCTATTTAGCAAATGGAACTGGGAGAAGTGGCTAGCCATATGCAGAAAATTAAAACTGGACCTCTTCCTTATACCTTACACAAAAATTAACTCAAGATGGATTAAAGACTTAAATGTAAAACCCCAAACCATAAAACCTTGAAAGAAAATTTAGGCAATACCATTCAGGAAATAGGCCTAGGCAAAGATTTCAAGATGAAAACGTCAAAAGCAATTGCGACAAAAGCAAAAATTGACAAAAGAAATCGAATGTAATAAATAAATAATAAATTATTAATAAATAAATAATAAATTAATAATAAATCTAATAAAACAAAGAAACAAAAAATGACCCCATTAAAAATGGGGCAAAGGACATGAACAAACATTTCTCAAAAGAAGATATTTATGTAACCAACAAACATATGAAAAAAAGCTCAACATCACTGATCATTAGAGAAATGTAAATCAAAATTACAGTGAGACACCATCTCATGTCAGTCAGAATGGCTATTATTAAAACATGAAGAAACAGCAGAGGCTGGCGAGGCTGTGGAGAATTAAGAACACTTTTACACTGTTGGTGGGTTCAACCACTGTGGAAGACAGTATGGCGATTCCTCAAAGACCTAGAACCAAAAATACCATTTGCTCCAGCAATCCCATTGCTGAGTATATACCCAAAGGAATGTGAATCATTCTGTTATAAAGATACATGCATGCATATGTTCATTGCAACACTATTCACAATAGCAAACACATGGAATCAACCCAAATGCCCATCAGTGACAGATTGGATAAAGAAAATGTGTTACATATATACCATGGAATACTATGCAGCCTTAAAAAGGAATAAGATCATGTCTTTTTTAGGGGCATGGATGAAGCTGGAAACCATTATCCTCAGCAAACTAATGCAGGAACAGAAAAACAAATGGTGCATGTTCTCACTTAAAGTGGGAGCTGAACATAGGAATGCATGAACACGGGGAGGCAAACAACACACATTGGGGCCTGCAGAGGGTAGGGAAATATCAATAAAAATAGCTAATGCATGCTGGGCTTAATATTTAGGTGATGGGTTGACAGGTGCAGCAAACCACAATGGCACAGGTTTACCTATGTAACAAACCTGTAAGTCCTGTACATGTACTCTGGAACTTAAAAAAAAATGTGGATAAAGACAGAGTATCCAAAGAAGGAGGCAGAACTACTGAAGACAGATTTTGTACACTTTAAAACTATGTCTAGAACTGGCTCTAAAAAGAGTTACATTAAAGAGTAAATTCAAAATGGATTAAAAATTTAAAATCAGATAATTTTTTTTTATCTTTAATTTAAATATTTTTACACACCACATGCATACTAGTTGAGACCGGGCATACATGTTAAGACAAATTACTCTTGGGGTAAGGTCTCAGGGGCCTTTTACCAACTGATTTCTTTGTTCTCTTCCAGTTTCTTCAATGTCCTCTCTGAAGTAAACCTCCAAAATACAGAGAAAAAGAAGGTAGTCAGGTAGCCAAGCAGCCTTCAAAGAGTTATCATAAAAGCAAATAGATCTTTTTATTTGGTTTTATATCTAAACTTCTGCACTCCTCACAGAGCTGGGAACATTGTAGAGGCTACAAATATATTTCTAGAAAAGGTGAATGAATTCCTTCTAAATGTAAATGTGATATACGCAGCAACATGAGAACATACTCTATATTCTTTAAATATAATGCACTTTTCAGAGTTTCTAAGGATATTGCAAAGTTGCAAAACAAACTCTTTACAGTTACATAAATGAACACTCCAAAGTATAGTTTTTTTTGTGTCTCCAGTAATTTTAAAAAATGCAAGAGTCACTTTTTCGCATTCGTATTTTGTTTCAGAAAATGTTTATTTGGTATCTACCACACGGAAGAAAATCTACTAGGAATTTAATAGGATAATGTAAAGACGAGAAGGCATAGCCTGTATGCCTTCAAACAACTTGTGTCTGGTATCAGTATGTTGCCAAGAAGCCTCCCCAAAATCATAACTTAATAACATTGTAGAAGACGTAAGACCATTATCCAAATCGTAATTTAAGATAGATGTGCTGATAAAAATTACAAAATGTCATTTAATTGAAATTCGAAACATGAATTAAATATATAATGTATAAGGCACCAAACTAAAACTCTGTGGTAGAAACAAAAATAAACATACGTTTTCCAATGTTGTACTGGCCCAAGCATAGAAAGTCAACACCAAGACAAAAGTATGTCAAATTGCAGAGTCTTTATTGCCAGCAGCCACGGAGGACTCATGTCTCTCCAACCCGTGGCCCCGAAAGGAGGGTGTCATGACCTTTTATACCCTTAAAACCACCTCAGGAGTGAGGATGAGGGGCAGAGGTGGGGGTGAGGGGCTTTAGACGTTCTGAGGGCTAGTGGATTCTGTAAATCACCTACTGGGCAGAGATGAGGGTAAGGGGCTCCGGACATTCTGAGGGCCAGGGGACTTTGGACATTCCGATTGTTACTTAAGTGGTTCACAAAAGTCAAGATTAGCATTTGTTTATACATTGCCTGGGTAGGGTGGAAATTACAGTTCTTAATTACTTATTACAAGTCACAGGGGCCAAGATGGTATGGGTTTGGACTGCTTGCCTGTCACATTTGGGTTACAGAGAGCAGTTTCAACAGAAAGCTGAGTTATGGTTGAGATATGCAGTTTTATGGGGCTTTTACCATATCACACCAATATTAATTAAATTATGATCAAGTGAAATCAATAATTTACATGTACAAATTACTGTCAGCAAGATAAAATGCTAAATTAATACTGTCAAGTGAAGACACAATAATTCAAAACAAGAATGCTTAAAAATCTTTTCATTCATTATCTACTTTAGCAGAATTCTGAGGCAGATACCATTAATTATTACAGATTAGAAATTAAAATTTTAGAGAGTGAAGACATGTAAGAAGAACATTTTTCCAGAAAGCAGAGGCACAGGGGTAGAGGGAGAAGCAGGTTACAGATGTAGCAACTTGAAATCCATGAAATATGACTAGACTGTTTAGAATGTTGAGATACCTAGGAAGGCAGACTGGATTCCAGTTACAAGGAATCTTTTTAAGTAAATGAGGTGGATTTGAAGAGTCCAAGAGCATAAGAACAGTCAGGTTTCACTGGAATGTAAAGAATGAGTAGTGAGTGATAAAGGTTGGAAAAACAAAGAAAGGTTAGATCACGACAGGACTTGAAGATGTAAACTTCCTTAATAGCCTCTAAATTTATGTTTCCACTCCTACTTCTCATGTACCATGTCCTTCTTTTCAAATTAATTTAACAAACAGCTTCCAGATCCATATTTTATAAGTAAATCCCAATGATATAATTTTGCTACTAAATAAAACCACTTAACCTACAAAGTACCCAAAGTATAGATCTCTGAGAATACTAAGCTTTGAAATTATGGCTGCAACCTTTCACAAACTCAAGTCACAAATACCTATTTCCTCTCTATTACAAATAAACCCAAAACAATATCACTCCTGGGACTTTAGTTGCAATGAATCTTTGCTCTCGAACCACTTCCATATTTAAAGGCTCACTTTGAATGCCATCTCTGTCTGTCCTGTACATTCCCCTCTCCTTTAAGCACAAGGTAGAATACAATCAACAAGAACTTGGAATGTTCTTCAATTTCAGCATGCAGTGGTTATCCATGATCTTTCCAGATTTTCATTTTAATGTGGCATATACACAACAAATAGTGCTGCTAGAATTTTTGAGGTTTTTCTTAAAATGAAAAAAACGATTTTAAAAATATGAAAAACATTTACCGCATGTTTTTTTAAAATTACTCAATATGACCCATGGCATATTTCCTATCATAACGTGGAATAATTGTTACCCCTTTGATGCAGCTAATAGATATATGTGAATAAAATATCTTGCCTTAGGAGACAGAAATTTACCTACCTATTAAAAAGAAGGAAAAACTAGCAGTGCAAAGCATCTTTCTATTAAGAATTCTAAGTTATTCATTCATTAAGGTAGAGTTTGTATCTCTTTAGTGGATCGCAATACATTTCCTCAAACCCAATCAGTGCCAGGGTTCATATGGAAGCCATTAACCTCCTTTTGGTCAAAGTGCATCACTGTGGGCTCAAACTTGCTTAGACAAATTTGGAAGTTAACAGGAGCCAACATGTGCCACAGGCTCCAATTTCAACCCTCCTTGCTCTTGTTTTTCTCCTGGGGATCATACGGTTTTGAATCAGTGCTTCAGATCTTAGCTCACATCTTAAGACTTGACTTTTGTCTCCTACACCTACATTGTCTGCCACAGCCCTGTGCAGGAATCCTTGCCGTGCTTCTTGATCGTCTATAACACGGGAGCCTAGGATCATGACTGCCCTGAGTACCATTCTGTGATGTTCCATCACATGATAGGAAGCAGTTCAGATTCCCCAATTGAGCAGAATTTCTCTGTTAATATCTGAAATATGTATTCCTAGAATTGATCTCTTCTTTTAAAAAATATTAACTGAACACTACTTTGAGCCAGGTACAAGTATATATAACACAGGGCTTCTCACTTTCCACACAGGGAGCCAGATAATGACAAATTAAACCACTTTGAAACCAAGAGAATTCAGGTAGTGATAACTGCTATGGGAAAAAGCAAAATAAGCTAATAGCTGAGAGTGACAGAGGGCAGTTACATTAAATAAGATGGGAAGGGAGACTTCTTTGAGGGTGTAGCTTTTCAGCTGACACCTGAATAATGAGATGGAGCCAGTCAAGTGCACATACAGGAAAAGTCATTCAAGCAAAAGGAAGGGTAGACATAAGGATCCTGAGCTGGGAATCAGATCAGTATATTCACGAACAGAGAGAAAAGACAAGCTGGAGCACAGAACCAGGGAAGATGGCGGGAAATAAGGCCAGGGAGGCAGGCAGGGATCAGAGAATGTCATGCCTTGTAGGACACATCATGCAATTTGGATTTTATTGTCATTGAAATGGCAAAGACATTGAAAATTTTGGGGAGAAATGTGATCTAATTTGTTTTCCAAATCTCTCTGGCTTACTTACAGAGAATTGAATTTTGGTAGCAAAGAGGAAACTATGAATGCTGGTGCAAAACCAAGTGATGTTTATGGTTTGGGCTGTGGCTTTGAACCAGGAGACTTTGAGAAGTGATCTCTAGGAAACAAGTTGCAGGGAGATGTGACTGGGCTAGATAAGGGATGCAAGTGTATATGTGTATGTTTATTTATGAAGCTGTGTAGATCTGTACAAGGGCAGGATGACACGTAGGATTCAGGCTTAAACAGCACAGCCAATGATGGAAAAAAAGACAGAAATGAATAGTTCTCTTAAAAGTTTGAGACTACTACATTAATCTCATAGCTCCCTGTCAGGTAGTCGGGTATCTTAGATTTCCTCAAGACACAGGATCTCATGATTTTAGAGTCATCTAGTTACCAATAGGGATCCATTAACTAAAATAAAATTAGTTAAAACAACATGTCAAATAAAATTATATGCAGTGTTGAGGACATATTGTCCAAGATCTTGAACCGGGCAAAAGAGATACTGGGGATCCTTTTAGGAAAATGCCAGGAGGTAGAGTGTTCTAGCAGATCTCAGGGGATCATCAGCTCTATAGGAGTATGAGTCTTATGACTGAGTAGACTATTTTACAGCTTAATAGGTGTAGAAGTTAAGTGGCAGAAGATTGAGAGTAATACAAATGATTTTTGCCATAGCAACGTAAATGAATTTTGTTCAGTAGAGGTATAATTGATTTCTGCCTTCTAGAAAAGATGAGTCCTAATGTTATATTTTGTTGCCTATAAATATTAACATTTTGTAATTAACAAATTTATTTTAACATCCTTGATTGCATATGCTTATATATCTGTATCTGTATATCTATCTATCCTCAAATTTCCATTTGAATTTGTATTGGCATTTTAATTGTTCTGTCCTTAATAAATGACTTAAATAAATAAAATCTTGGACATGTTTATATTTGAATAAGAATAATATTTTTAGCTTTTGAAGTTACACGTTAACAAGAGTAAAAATAGAGCAGACATTTTTGAAGTCCAAATAGAAACTCATAGGCTCTTTGTTGGTGTCTCTTTAAAAAAAAAAAAAAAAATATATATATATATATATATATATATATATATATATATATATACATATATATGTATACACACACACACACACACACACACACACACACACACACACACACAGATATTTTAAGAGACAGGGTCTTACTCTGTCACCCAGGCTGGAGTGCAATGACAAAATCACAGCTTACTGCAATCTTGACCTCCTGGGTTCAAGCAATGCTCCTACCTCAGCCTTCCTAGAAGCTGAGACTACAGGTGTGTGCCACCACACCCAGCTAATTGTTTGTAGTTTCTGTAGAGATGGGGGTCCCACTATGTTGGCCAGGCTGGCATAAAACTCCTGGGCTCAAGTGATCCTCCTACATTGGCCTCCAAAAGTGCTGGAATTTCAGGTGAGAGCCACCATGCTTGGCCCTTTTGTGGTCTCTTCAAATGCTAATTTTTGACAATGACACAGAGAGGACAGAAGTAAGTAAACTTTTAATAGTTAGAATCATAACTGGTAGGGTTATGGATAATATTTGAGTACAAATAGAATTGATGTTAAGACATGCTATAGGGAATTTTTTTTCAGAGAGCTCTCTACTTCAAAAACAGCACTATAAACAACTCTGAGAAAACCAGATTAAGTCCTATCATAAATTCCATTGCTACATTTACATATTAAAATTCCGAGGGCGGTTTACTTTTAAGTATCTGACATTTATGCAAACAGATATAACAACCATTGTTTAGAAGTACCCTGTATACTTGCATTTTGTCTGTTCTTTGATTTCTTCTTACTTTCTTCCCGATGAAAAGAAAAATAATTCTCCGAAGTAATTCCACACAACTTATTTTCTGATTTGAACCAACCATCCTGTTGTTGACGGGATTCTTGGGGGCTTATAAATGTCAGTTTGTTCATAGTTTTAAGCAGAGTGATCCAGGAAAGCGAATTCTCATAAAACACTTTTCTTCTTCTCTTTAAACTTTTTTTCCCTTAAGAATTACTTTTTCTTCTTGGCATAAAAATAAGAAAAGAAAAAGGAGGGAGGGAAGGAGGAAAGAGAGACAGAGAGGGAAAAAGAAAGGGAAGAAGGAAGGAAGGAGAAAAAATCAAAAATAACCTTTGTCTTTATTGGGTAGAGACTACTCTGCCTGAGAATTAAATTTTAAAAAGTATATGGACTATATTTTACAAGTTATTTTGTAAATTTTACCTTTTTTGGGTCTGTTTAGCTTGAGAAATTTTATACTTTTTTTTTTTCATTTGATTGATACTATTATTGAAAACATGATTTTTTTTGGGGGGTTTTTTTTAATTGCATTTTAGCTTTTGGGGTACATGTGATGAACATGCAAGATTGTTGCATAGGTACACACTTGGCAGTGCGGTTTGCTGCCTTCTGTCCCCTCACCTGTATCTGTCATTTCTCCCCATGCTATCTCTTCCCACCTCCCCACCCCCCCACCCCTCCCCCATTTCCCCCCAACGGACCCCAGTGTGTAGTGCTCCCCTCCCTGTGTCCATGTGTTCTCATTGTTCAACACCCGCCTATGAGTGAGAATATACGGTGTTTGATTTTCTGCTCTTGTGTCAGTTTGCTGAGAATGATGGTTTCCAGGTTCATCCATGTCCCTACAAAGGACGTGAACTCATCGTTTTTGATGGCTGCGTAATATTCCATGGTGTATATGTACCACATTTTCCCTATCCAGTCTATCATCGTTGGGCATTTGGGTTGGTTCCAGGTCTTTGCTATTGTAAACAATTTTATACTTTTGTAAGTGTAATATGGTAAAACATATAATTTGTCTGAATACAGATGTTTTCTTTAATTATGGCATTTTCAAAAGTAAGTATTTAAATGTTTAATCAAAATACATTGGCCAGGCGTGGTTGTTCATGCCTACAGTCCCAGCATTTTGGGAGACCAAGGCGGGTGAATTACTTGAGGCCAGGAGTTCAAGACCAGGCTGGGCAACACAGTGAAACCTCGTCTCTAATAATGATACAAAAATGAGCAAAGCGTGGTGCACATGTGTAGTCCCAGATACTTGGGAGGCTGAGGCAAGAGAATCACTTGAACCCAGGAGGTGGAGGTTGCAGTGAGCTGGGATTGCACCACTGCACTCCAGCCTGGGTGACAGAGCAAGATTATTGCCACTTCACTCCAACCTAGTTGACAGAGCGAGATTCTGTCTTTAAGAAAATTAACACAGTATTTTAAAAATTATATTAGGAAGTTGTAGGCTTGTGGGTTATTTACAGTATCAACCCACTGTCTTATTTATATAAGCCTGAGTAGGAAATTACCTGTTGAAATTTACATTCTACTATAACTACAGGTCAGCAAACAGAAATGGTTTACTGACTGAAGAGGAAATTTGAATCGGGAAAAACTTTAAAATTCTTATTTATTTTTTTCTTCAGGAACTTTCTTACAGTTCACAAAGATTTGAGTATTCTCTGGAACCCTGAAGGTATATTAAATGTTATATTTTATAGTATCTAAGCAGCTTTATGTATTTCAAAACTAAATCACTTATCCTGAATAATAGTTGCAAGTAAGCCATATCCTAGAGTTTTTTCCAGACATATTGTCAATACCGTCCTTAGCCTTGAGTTCTTTATTATGCTTCACTGATTTTAGCTATATGTGCATGTCTAAGTGGTTATATTTTAGAACCAAGCTTCACAGCGTATATTGGAAAACCTAGCAATTACGTTAGTGCAGGAGCTTAAAGTAAACACGGAGGAGTTGGCTGTAGCCATCTAGGCCTCTTGGTATTTGGCTTTGTTCTTGGACTTTCTGTATCTCTTCACTACAACAGATGCTCAAAGAGTTTGTTAAAGTCCACCTTTAAGAAATGTGCTACATCCTATTCACAATAGCAAGGACTTGGAACCAACTCAAAAGCCCGTCAGCGATAGACTGGACGGAGAAAATGTGGCACATATACATATACAGGGACATGGATGAAACTGGAAACCATTATTCTCAGCAAACGTACACAGGAACAGAAAACCAAACACTGCGTGTTCTCACTTACAAGTGAGAGCTGAACAATGAGAACACATGGACACAGGGAGGGAAACATCACACACAGGGGCCTGTCAGAGGTGGGAGCCAAGGGATGGGACAGCATTAGGAGAAATACCTAACGTAGATGACAGGTTAATGGGTGCAGCAAACCACCATGGCACGTGTATACTATGTAACAAACCTGCATGTTCTGCACATGTATCCCAGAACTTAAAGTATAAAACAAACAAACCCAGAAATATTCTACATCTTCTCTAGCACCTTTTTCTGGCTAAAATTGAAGCTCTGATGAGTACCAGAGACCATCTCTTTTTTTTATGCTTGACTTTCATCTAAGGAGGTAAAAAAGGCTCAATAACACAACTTGAGGTGGTGCACGCTGGACCCTGCCATTTCCAAAAGAAGTTCCAGAATCCGCACCCAGTGAACAAGGACTGGCCTTTCATCATCCCATAGGCATTTACTGATGGCTCCCTTAAGGTCCAACTTAAATGTCACAGAGATGATGTTACTAGCTGAGTGTCATTGAGGATTTGGTCCATGCCAGTCCCTGTACTAAGGACCTCACCTCCCTTTCCGTATTTGCTCCTCATTGTCCCATGGAATAGATATACTAGTGTCATTTAAATATGAAGAAATGAAGGCAAAAAGAGTGAAAACTGATGATCTCATCACTGTTAATGCATTTTTGAAATCTGTATTACACTCCAAGTGTATTTTATTAAATCCTTATGTCTTCCAACACCCTAGAGAAGTAGAAGAGCATTGCTATAGCACACTTTGTCTTTTCCTTAATTTCAAAAGTTCCTTGGTGGACAAAAAGGAGATGTGGGAGATTTTCTTTCCTCTAGTTTCCCCCCACTTTGCATCTAGAAATGGAGGCAGACAGTGCAGAAGGCCAGGCTCTGGGGGTTCACAGAAGTGCACGCTATACAGATGTAAACTAGATGGTTTCTTGGGAACTAGAATGAAGTTCTGATCAAATGTACTGAAAAGTGATTACATGGCACTAATAATATGGAACTGTTGGAAAGAAGAAACCAGCTTCTGAAGGAATGGCTTCTCTGCTTCCCTCCCTTTGAAATGATTTCAGCTGTCTAGAGCTTCCCTGAAGGAAATCTATCATAGGGAAGAAAGAATATTTCTATTCTGACCCTCCCCATTGCTCTTAGGCTCTCCTAATACCTGCCCCCACTGCAACCTTATCATTGCTTTACGGCTGGCTGGTGAAGGGAAAAGCTATTCCTAGCACAGCAGATGTAGGAAGCACCAAGCCAGATGAGCCCTGGAACTGGCAGTAGGTTTGGTTTGGTAATAAAAAACAGCTCAGGAGAAGCATGGGAAAGGAACATTGAATTATTCACTGAGAAACATTATTCAACAGTTGTGAGATAAATCTTGAAAGAGAGAGAAAGAGGGGAAAAAGGTGAATTTGTCATGAGGAAAAGGGAAGAAAGAGAGGGAGAGGAAGAGGGAAGAGATAGTAATTTTGCTTCAAAAGGCCTGCAAATTCTGGAGGTATATACATTCAATTTGGTTTTGTAATGTGAATATTAAACACATCAGCTCCTTAAATTTGTGCTAAAGTGACTGTATTCTCTTTATTTGTATAGCTATTGATTATCAGGTTTTGCACATGAAGACAGCATGCTTCCCTAATTATACCATGACGAGTCATAAGAATAGGAATTATTTTCTCTGGAGTTTCTTAGGTGACACTATCCTATTCTTAAAGAAATTTGCATACAGTTGAAGCAATGGGATACTGATGTGGTGTCCTGTAATTCTGTTTATGGAACTAAACACTGCCAACTCTGTCCAAGAATAAGAACTGGGAGGAAGGATTGGGAATAAAAGGAAATAAATGAAAGTTTAAAAAAAGTTTGGAGAAAAAAATGTAAAGGAGGGAAAGAAACCAAAATCATAAAAGATAAAGATTTATGAGAAAAGCATTAGAAACCCAGAACACTGTAGCTATGAAGAGCCATACTTGTTACTACTACAGCCGTCCAAAAATGCTTCCAGTGGGGGGGAAGTTCAATGTCTCACCAGACAGCTCATTTTATTTCTGAAGAGTTTACTAATAGAAGGTTCTCATTTGGATTAATCTGGGCTCTTCTTGTGTGGAAGCTTAATCAATGTGGAATCTCTTCTATGTTAACGTGCTTCAAATATGTGAAGAAAGTTACCACGTTTCTGAGTCGTCTCAGTTATTTCAGCCAATCCTCATGCTCTCTGGCTGCCAGATCTCCTCCTTGGCACACATTTCAGGTGTCGGTGTTCCTCTTACAATCTGGCACTTCGAATTGAACATAATCCTTCAGATGTGGTCTGGACAGTGCAAAGTTCAATGGGACTACTCCCTTTCTTGATTTAAGTTGACACTTTATTAAGACTCACATGAGCTGATTTGTCAGCACGTCAACTGTTGGCACCACGGTGAACTTGCAGGCAGCTAAAACCCCAACGTTTTTTTTCCGTATTCACTCTTCTTAAGCCAGTTGTCCTGCATCTTGGAGAAGAGCAGTTTATTTTATGAATCTACAGAGAACGTTTTGTTTCTCTTTACGTTCTCTCATTCTTCCTGCTCTTTAAAGATCTAGAAGAAACTTGATTTTGTCATCCAATATATTAGTTATTGCTCCTGTTAGTTTTGGTAAACACGTTGTCTTCATCCGAATCATGGGTTCAAGAGTTTGAGGGGACAGAAGTAACTCAGAATAAAGCCTTATAAATTGTTACTGAGTAACCGCCCTTAGGTTAACTTGGATTTGTTACTCAATTCACCCTGAATGGCATGTTCAACTTATTACTTACCATTCGGTTTATTTTTTTTTTCTAATTAAAAGGATTGTATTTTCTACAAGCCTTATTGGAACTGAGATATAGCATATGTATAACCTCCCCGGATTTCGCATGCTGGAAGAAATTTACTTTTCTTTTTTTTTTTTTACTTTTAAGAGACAGGGTTTCACTATATTGCTTAAGCTGGAGTGCAGAGACCATTCACAGGTGCATTCGTAGTGTGCTGCAGCCTCAAATTCCTGGCCTCAAGCAATTCCCTCAGCTCAGCCCCTCGGGTAGCTGGGACTATAGGCATGCACCACTGCAAGACATTTAAATGATATAGTTTGGGCATAAATTATTTTCAAACAATGTAACGCCACTTCTAATGATAACCAATTCCTGTAGTAACTTACTGAATAAAAATCAATTTCCCAGCCAATTTGATTTTTTAAAATCAGGGAACCATAACCAACCTATTAGTTTTATTTCTAAAATCCAGACTTTTCTCTTTTTGACATCGAGATACTACATGTCTTCAGTATTGATATCCTTGCTTTTGATGAGTTTTCAATGAATGCTTTTAAATATTTTCATACGCATATCGATATTTAAAGTATGGCATGCAATGTGATGCACTCTGGATTCTCAATTTAGCAAACTGTTCTTAAAGTCTGTTAACCCGTGAAACCAAGCCGCTTCCATGCAAGGTTAAACCCCAGCGAGGTAATGCTGAAAGCAGTCACTAGAGGGCAATAGAGGGCTGAGAAATAGGTGCAGGACCGGTCGACCCCTGGTTGGAAGGACCAAGAGAATCGTAGGCTGGAGGAGACTAATCCTCTGTAGAAGAGGCAACTCTCAGGTTTACCTCAAAATTCCACTTTACATATGGTTCACATAAGAACTGAGATAGGACTGGGACTCAATCAAGACAGATCAGCCAGTCTGCACTCACTTGGAAGACACATCAACAATATATTTAGGAGGTTTGATATCAATGCTAGAAAATGATGTTGAAGCAGGAGTCTTGGTGTCATGGTTGAAGTCTGCAGTCAAAGCTAAGATCACAATTATGTAAACTGAGCAACAATAGCTACAATTTATTGAGTGTCTACTATATGTCTAGCAGAGCCAATCCTATCTTCCATTCTTGGAACAAGCTTTGGAAAGTAATATTTTCCCCATTTCACAAAAAGAAAACTGAAGAACAGGATTTAAGAAATTTAAGTGGCAGAACTGGGATCTCGACAGAGATTAGTTGAGCTGCAAGGCATGTACTCACTATGCTGAAAGACTACACAATACTGCATCCTGATTCAATAATTAGAACTCTGGGAAGAGATTATATTTCATCAGTCCTTCACAGATTTGAAGTCTGTTCTGCTTTTTTAGGACCACACAAACAAAATATATCATATTAATACATTTCATTTTCTTTAAAGTCAAGGCAAATGAGTACTTTGTAAATATAATGTTTGGCTTTTTAAAAGTTGTATGTAGATTCTCAGTAACAATTTGAATTTCCAATAGGATCTGTACCTTTTGGCCCAAATATTGGCCACATAAACGCGCCAGATCTATCTGGTAAAAACGCATATTAAATAGTTAAGGGAGCAAATGTTTACAGGCCGCAAAAGAATTTTTGGTTTTCGCATTTGTAAAGCCAATATGAGGTCAACAGGTAAGTGAATTTGGGGATAAAATGATCAGTAGCAACATGATAAAAGGATTTTTAAAAGCAGTGGCTCTTATTAAATAACTTAATGGAAGAGAAAGTTCAAAAAATGATTTGAAAGATAGCTCAAGCAATAAGGTCCCTAATTTCAAAGATGTATACATATGTTTGAATAAAATTGTTTCAAGAAATCTGAGATTCGAAGGGCCATATTTCTAAACAAACTGGAAACATTCTAAAACAAGCTATAATACTATAGTAACAAGCATGGTTCTTTGTTGTTTTCTTGTTCCAGGTGTCTAAAGCTTTTCTCAAGACAGAAGTAATTAAAATAATATATTACCTGCCGGGCGCGGTGGCTCACGCCTGTAATCCCAGCACTTTGGGAGGCTGAGGCGGGTGGATCACGAGGGCAAGAGATGGAGACCATTCTGGCCAACATGGTGAAACCCCGTCTCTACTAAGAATACAAAAATTAGCTGGGCGTAGTGGCGCATGCCTGTAATCCCAGATACTCGGGAGGCTGAGGCAGGAGAATTGCCTGAACCCAACGGAGTTGGCGGAGGTTGCAGTGAGCCGAGATTGCACCATTGCACTCCAGCCTGGCGCCTGGCGACACAGCGAGACTCTGCCTCAAATAATAATAATAATAATAATAATAATAATAATAATACATTACCATCAAAACCCATTTTAGGTTGTCTGGTGGAATTTCCTGTGGTTTTTGCAAGTCACTGATATCTTACTACACATTTGAATGTATCATTACATATCTCAATATATTTACACCGATTAACAATGATCTCTCTCCTGTTTGTCTTCTTCTTCCACAACATATACAAATAAGAGATTCCTTGCAATTAGTACACATTTCTTTTTTGAATTTAATAGATAATATTTTCTTAGCAGCTTTCTCTCTCTGATCCAAAAAAAAAGTAATTTGTAAAGAATATGAAATAGAAAACAACTTCAGGTTTATAGACTAAAGACCCATAATTCATATTATTTGTTTATGTTTTCATCTGTTCAGAAAACACAGATTCTAAATACTTGTAAAAAATAAATGAGATGTTAGTTTTAAATTCTGCCTCAATCAAAATACCTGAAAAGCTCTGTATTTCAAAAACCTGAAATGTAATTCTAATTTTATTTAAGGTTAAACATAGAAGGGGACTTTAAAAGTTCAAATCTATCTCCCTTAACTTGGACTGCACAAATTGTCCCAAAGATTAACACAATTAATATGGCAGTTTTTTGATGCACAAGTATTACTGGTAGGTGAGAATTTATCCCATAGCAGCAGGATAGATAAGCCCAGCTCATGCTGGTCAGTAACCGTGCTTCTTGTTGAAAATGGAGCTATGGCTTATAAAAGTTGGGCTGTTTCTAAAATGTTCATGGGCATTCAAAACCTATAGTCTGAGCCAGATGTCTGGAAGCTCTTAGAGATGATTTTTAATTTTTCTAATACAGTCATGTCTTTCCTTTGGCTGTTTTCTTTGCACTTATCTGTCTTGTCTTATTGTGGTCTGGTTCCTTCTGTCCCCGCTGTAAACAGAGGTATGCTCTTTTTTCTCCCTCTTAATTTCTTACCTTTTCCTTTTTTAAAAAAATGTTTTGCATATGTGAGTATACAGCATCTGTTTCCAAGCCTGTGCCAGATGGATGAAAATAATTATTGGAGGAATCTGAGAAAAGGAAGATCAAGGCACTTTTAACATCAGTATAAGATAACGAAAGGGTAGAACAAAAACGGAAAACCAGAGACACTGTCAGGAGTAAACTAATGCCACTTTTCAGAGTTTCAATAGCTCCAATGGCACTGCCATAAATCTAGATTGAGAAAGTCCATGAGCAGTTATTGCAGATACACTTGCCTTCTCTTCACCCCAAATTCTAAGTAAAATATATCAAAATAAAGGGACAGATTGGCTATTATTTAAATATTAACCCAATTTGCCAGCTTCTTTTAGGTCATAAATTTACATGGATTCGTGGTAACAAAAATGACTGTATAATCCATCGGATATTCAGGGAAAAAGAAAAAATCAATGGCAATCCTCACGCCCAGGTTCCATGCCCTCTCCAGGGGCTGTGCCATAGTTTTTATTATGAAAGAAGCTACTATTAGGATGCAGTCGGACTGGTTTTTCCAAGCGCCAAATTCATATGGGTAGAACTCAATAAATACCATGCGAATAATAATGACTAACATCTGTAGAGTTCTTTCCGGTCTACATATTGCTTTGTTTAACCTTCATAACTGTTATCATCCTCATTTATAGCTCAGGAAACCAAGGCTTAGGGAGGTAAAGTGATCTAGTTAATATCACATAGCGAAAAACAGTGTTTAAACCATAAATCTTAACTCTAAAATGAAAATTTTTATCCAAATTCAGAGCTTCTGCCACCTTGTGCTTCTCTGAAAACATGTTTACCAGCAATAATGTTGTGATTCTACCGTTTAATGTAATTTTTAGAAAATGTCACCCTTTAGTATCATTCAGACATAGCAACTAATATTTTATAAAGTCATGTTTCTGAGTTATTTGTAGTAGGAAACTGAACATTTGAAAACATTTTTGAAATATATTTAAAAATGTTATTTGGTTCACTTGTCATCAAAAATAATTTTTCCAAGTACTGAAGCTTGTAATGCCCTACACAATTGGTTGAATGAAACATAAAGGACATATACTCTATATTAAATAGATGAGGGAATAATAGATACCATGTCTTTAATTATACAATGCAATCTTTGAGAGATACCTGACATGTTCTCATGTTAGGCATGCTGAATGCATGCTTTCTTTAAAAAAGAAGCCTGAAATCAATCCTTTATACTGGGAATACTCAAGAAAAGTAAAAGAAAATCCTCAAGTTTTAAAGAAAGTATATTCACTCTTGTTGGGGAAAAACATAAAAATATTTAGTTGAAGTAGGGAATAGTGTACAAAATTTGAGTAGTTAAAATAAGAATATCATTTTTTTAAAGATTGCAAAATGTCAATTTTGAAATTTTAACAGAAATGAAGAATACAATTCAGCAAGTCTCCATTTACGGATTTTCATTTTGCTCCATGCCAAAATAAAGTGCCCATAAAATCCTTGATGGCAGGGTATAGACATCTCAATGAAGGGTCATAAATGACCCACGAGCTGCCTATATCTGAGGCTGCTTTACCTCCACTAAACTGTTCATCTGGTGGGCTGGGATCAGTGACAAAACCCCATAGTGGCGTAGCTGAGTAGAATTAGGTAAATAAGCTACAGAGGTGCTTGGAGCCTGCAATGAGGTGTCGTGGGTGTTCCCTGTTTCTGAACATTTGGGTTGGGTTTGGTTGGGGCAGGATTGGGAAGCCTGGACATGGACGCATGGAGAGTCAGGCTGTGCATTTGTGCAGGTGCGCCAAATTTTCATATTTGAACAAATGCTTGTTTGGGGTCACCTTAGCTTTTGTGGACCAGCTCCTTTCTAGCCAGCTCAGTATTCAAGTGGCTATGAATAGATAGAGCAAATTCCACTCTACTTGGAGAGATACTGCCTTTATTTCATAAGATGTTAGCCCTCTGTTTCATACAGATAACTGAGGTTTCAGACTAGAAAAATCACTCAGGAATGTAAGTTATATTATGTCACATCTATGCTGAAAATCTTCCAGGGATGTTCCATCACACTTGGGAAGCGTTTCAAACCCCTCACCATGGGTTGCAAGGACAGCCAGGGTCTGGCCCCTAACTTTACCTCTGTTTGCATCTCCTACCACACTCTGCTTATTCAAACCACACCAGCCTCCTGACCATTTCTCAAATAAGCCAAGTCAGCTCTAATCCCAGGGTCTTTGTTACTGTTGCTGCTTCAGCCTGAACCAGCTCTGGCTTCACTTGCTCTTCATTTCACTCAGGTCTCAAATGGTTCCTCTTCATGAACACCTTCCCTGAGTGTCTTAGAGAAAATGGCAATTCCTCTCATTCACCTTTTTCTTAAATTGCTTTGTATTTTTCTTCCTAGTATTTATTACCTCTTGACATTGTATCACATTTTTATTAACATATATTCATGTACAAAAGTTTCATTTTTATAGGTTATAAAAACTGAAATACAGGAATTTAAATGCTAGTCTAAGATATACATGCAACTTATCTATCTTCATTGATGTAGTCTTTCTTTAGGTGAAAAAAATTCAAAAAAATTTCTATTAAAAAGAATGCAACATTGGTTGAATTATTCTTTTCTCTTTTGTCTGTTCTATTTTATCCTGTTTATTTATAAGCCAGGAGATTAGCTATTGTTACATTTTCTTTTTGTGTCACAAAAATGCAATGTGTTAAGTATCCACTATAATATAAATACATGATATCATTATATAGTTTATAAAAATTCTAGTGTTTCATTAATATTTATTTCATATTAAGCTCTTATTCCATGTGTAATGCAAACATGGTAAAACAAAAAAAAAACTTCACAAAGATGAAGGCTCAAGAAAATAAACGCTAAGGAATGAATTAAATTGTAAGATATGAAAGTAATAGTTTACGGCATGTGTGCTAATCTCACTGAGTATGAGGAAGGACAGAAGAAGCCCCACTGGAATTTAAAACCTGTTATGAAGGCAACTTTCTTGATTATGTGGTTGAAAATCATTGTGATTTGTTTACATCAGAGAAGACTAGGGAATATTCTTCTCTACATTTTTTTTTCAATGAAAATTACCTTTTGGGGATTATTTAGCTATCATGTAACTCCAACTTACCATGAGCAAATGGACCATGTTCAGAGCTGTCACAGAAGGAAATAAAACTCATTCCCTGGTTGTTCTAAAATAACAATGTATCATCTTACTTACAAGAAGCCAAAGGAGATAATACAACATCTGCTTACTGTTGAATCAGAGTACTAACATGTTAATGTAACATGGCAAATACTAATTCTTTCCATTTATAACAAGTAGAATAATGGGTTTCACTTAGTAAGGACAACCCAACTTTATGACTTTAAAATATGTGATGTGAAATTTATGGAAGATAGAGATATAACTGTTTTTCCACAATATATGTTAGTGATCAAGCCCAAATGAATATAAAATATCTGGAAAATGCACAGTGTACATTTATCCTTCTAATCCAACTATGCGCAGATGGAGCTGTCTGGCCTACAATCTGATGATAATTTCTCTTTCTTATCTTTCCCTTTTCCTCATCTTTGTATTTCTAACTGACTTGACTTACGCTACTCTCTAATTACCTGGAACAAAATACAATTTAAACAATAAGTAAGTATTCATTGAACTTCATCTATTAACTGAGACTGGATAAGTGGTAGATGGGACAAGTTAACAAAACCATGTATTGGAATACATTAATTTTTCAAACTAGCATTAAGAAAGTTGATCATTTGTTGAGTTATATACCCAAGCTAAAAGACATTTTAAAATATCTTATTTAACTCCTTTGTCTAAAAATATAAGAATAGTATTGTGGAGAATAGAGGTTGTAGTAATTTTTTTATGGAGAAGACATCTTTATTTTTAATTTTTGGCGGTATATATTAGGTATTTATGTTTATGGGGTACATCTGATATTTTGATACAGGCATGCAATGTGGAATAATCCCAACAGGGTAAATGGGGCATCCATTACCTCAAACATTTATCTTCTCTTTGTGTTACAAAAAAATCCATTTGTACTATTTTAGTTATTTAAAAATGTACAGTAAATTATTGTTGACTGTAGTCACCCTTTCATGCAGCCAAATACTAGATCATATTCATTTTATCTAACTATATTTTTGTATCTCTCCACCACCTCAACCCAACACCCTTCTTAGCCTCTGGTAAGCATGGCTTCACTCTCTATCTTCATGGGTTCAATTGTTTTAATTTTTAGCTTCCACAAGTAAGTGAGAACATTTGAAGTTTGTCTTTCTGTGCCTGGCTTATTTCACTTAACATAATGACCTCTAGATCCATCCATGTTGACACAAACGACAAGATATCATTCTTTATGGTTGAATCGTGCTCCGTTGTGTATACGAAGCACATTAAAAAAAAAAAAATGGGTGGACACTGATGGACACCGAGGTTGCTTCCAAATCTTGGCTATTGTGAATAGCACTGCAATAAACATAAGAATGCAGATATATGGTTTTCCTTTCTTTTGGATATATATCTAGCAATGAAAATGCTGGATTATATGGTAATTTTATTTTATTTTTTGAGGCAGAGTCTTGCTCTGTTGCCCAAGCTGGAGTGTAGCGGTGCGATCTCAGCTCACTGCAGCCTCAGCCTCCTTGGCTTAAGTGATCCTCCCACCTCATCCTCCTGAGTAGCTGAGACTAAAGACATGCACCACCATGCCTGGTTAGTTTCTGTAGAGACAAGTTCTTGTCATTTTGCCCAGGCTGTTCTCAAAGAGTTTGTAGTGATTTTGAAAGCAAGCTAGATGAAAACTGCTTTATGAAGCATGTGCTTAGAATAAAATAGATTAACATTTAAAGCCATAATAATAAAGGAGCCATCTCTCCTTACAGGGTATATTTAATATATTTACCCTAGAACATAAAGACTTAATTGTTAAGCACTTCACAGGAAGAATGGGAGAAGGGGATCCAAGCCATTAAAAGCAAAAACGTGAAGAAATATTATAAATATTATAAATATACTAGAAATCAGTGGGATTACACATTCACCTAATAAGTCTTTACTGGACATTTACTATACATCACATAATGCCAAATATTTGGGAAAATTTATATTTTCAATGACAAAGCCTATCGTTTTGAAGAGCTCAAAGTACAATGGAGAATAAAAGCAATGACCAAAATGTTTGAATTAAGAAGGAGAATCTTGTCTGCAGGAAGAAGCAAAGGAAGTAAAATTAGGTTTGAGTTCTGAAGGATAAATTGTGTCTTCACAGGATGAGAAATGGATAAAACGCATTTGAAAAGGAGCAGCCCGTGCAATGGCATAGAAGTATGAGAAAGTGAGTAAGTCCGTGAAATGGTGACGCGATCACTGCAAGCAGATTACAGGGTACTTGAAGGAGCGGTGAGAAAGGAGTCTGAAAGACTGCAGGGGCCAGTTTGTGAGGGGGTCTTTTTTGACACGACGAGGTGTAGTGACTTTGCAGGCTCCAGGGTGCCAGTAGCCGTATGCTTTTCAGGCAGGCAATAGCACTGTGGGAAGTACAATTTAGACAATTCCAGTGGCTTCCTCGGGAAAGACACTGGTGGCAATGCAGCATTTTACAGGCTGTTGCAGTTGTAGCAGCAAGATGGGTCTATAGAATCATGTATATTGTCCTAAATTAGAGGGTGTATTATCCTTTGGAATAATCAATGTCATTAATAATTGTGGGCAGTTCATAATATAAAATGTTTTCAAGCAAGGGTCGGTTTGGGGAGGAAGGCCCTGAGGAAGATTCATTACATGGTAAGCTAATAGGAATAAAAGTTTCAACGTGATGTCTGACGTCTTGGGATGGTGACATTTCTTTTAGTTTTAGCTCACCAGAAGGTATTTCCACCATTTTATTTAAATAACTCTATTAGCATCCTTAAATATTAGGGAATTCTTCTTCTTTTAACAAAGTTAATTTCAGATACCTCTCCTGAGAAAAAATAGAAAGATAAACCATTTATGCTTGTTAAGCTAATAAGCAATACATTGTATTGGGAAACAAAATATAAAAATAAGTAGAGAACCATTTACCTAAGAATGGAAATGAGGCTTTAAAGTCATTTTTCTGCAACAAATGTGGTCTTCTTTTACACTGCGTGGAAAAATCTTAAATCAGTCTTTCCAGGATAGAATATTAAAAAGCAAAATCCACCAACTCTGAGCTCTATCTCTACCATTGAGCACAAAACAAAAATCACAAATGCACATTTGCTTTCACAGTTCCTGGTGACTGACTTGTTTGTGTATTGAACACAATGATTTGCTTCCTTTGTGCTTCTTAAATAAAAATCACATTTACTTGCAAAAAAGATTCCAAATTGCTTATGTGGAGAAAAGCTTAAAAGTGAGACAGAATTTCATCTACAAGGCTTAAAAACATGTCTTAACTGTTATGATGCAATGGAAGTCTAAAAATTTTTATCAGTAAACAACAAATCAGTCCAGCACACAGACCTTCTGAAACATCTTGTCTGGGTAACATCTTCAAAGTTAGGACTCACTGATTATCAGTTTGCGTTCTATGCTAAGGTGGTCAAGAAAAACAACTTCACATTGAGTCATATATACAAGTGCAGCAAATCTTTTTAAATTTACATGTTGTTTGGGGAACCTTTTTAAAAGAAGCTGTAAGCCAGCATATGGAAAGTTATAGATGCAGCCCAAGTTTGCCTGGAATCTAATTCGAGATGCCTTCCAGCTGTTGCCACTGCCTGGAGACTCTATTTCCTCTTACTCTCTCCTTCCAAACAAACCATGAAAAAGCAAGCTGAAAACCAGTTCTCCTGCCTGATGCAACATGAACTGAATTAGGCAGTCTGGCAAAAAGGAGATGAAAATTCAGCCTCCTTATTAAATGTTGCTGTACATAAAGTGTACAAAGAAAATTCAGTCAAATTAAGGAGAAAGGTATTGAAGCAAAATTAATGTTAAAAAACATACCAGCAGCACAAAAAGCATTATCAATATTATGACTAGAGACATGTTGTCTAATGTTCACCTTTTTATAGAAAAATGAAAGAATCCATTAATTTATTTTCTATTTGTCCTATGTCCTCCAAACTAGACACCTGTGATAATCAAAGAAGGTCTTTGAACCCCTAGCTTTGATAAAGATTATGCTCCTACATCATAGATTGATTATTTTTTCTCTATGGATATTAACCTTCATATTTTGACTTCAGCTTAACATACATACAAATGGATACATAACAGAGCTTAAGGCGTGCAAGGCTGAGAGAAGGACATGGCATTGGTGTAGGCTTTGAAGAGAAATACAATTTCAAATAGGATGAGAATAGGTCACTTGTGTTATAAATTTACCTCTTCCATTTCTTTAATCTTTTACTTTCCACTAATTTCCCTCCATTTTCTCCTTAGCTTTCACCTTCAAGAATATGTCTCTATCTTAAAAATATCCTTTCTTTGAATCCACTATTTTTTAAACTGCCACAACATTTCTCTTTTCTTTGTTGCAAGGCTACACCCACTCTTGCTGTTTCTACTCTACCAACCCTTTCAATAACCTCTCCAGAATCAAACCATGTGTGTTTTGGGAGCCGGTTGGGGGTGGGAAGATGAAAACGATGTCTTTCTTCTTAAAATAGCAATTTAAATGCACGATAAAATTTAAATAATAACTACAGCTGTCTGAAGAGAACATTGCTTTTCAGGCAAATATGAAATAAGTAATCTGTCTGTGTTGCGGTAGACACTTTCCTGAGTGGCTCACACAGAATATAAACCTCAAAAGCCAACAGCATACTGTGGGGGGAATAATTTCTGTTTACCCTTGGGTCTGTGTTCTGTCCCGTTAACAGCCCTGCCTGGAAATTTGTATGACATTTCCTTTCAAAAGTCTCCTGTTTAGTGTTTCAAATGCACACATAGATCTGACTTAGTCAACCAATTCCCTAATAATGAATCATCTGGCCAAACATGAGTCAGAGTAATAAAGCTCTCTGAGACACTTCACTATTTGAACTTAGTTATCCAACAATAGTTTCTCACTACTGGGCTATTGAATTTTATGACAAGTGACAAATTGAGAGTTCAATATTATCTGCAAAAGCTTCTCCACCGACATTGCTGTTGTATTATTATTTTCTGTGTACCTCCCATATGCTGGTTTGTATGTTAAGGTATTTCATACCCACCTCCATGGTAGTGTTATAATACCACAGATTTATTAGTGAACTGCCTCAACTTTAATAGCTATGATGGATTCTGGTGTATTCATCAAAATGACAGCTATAGTTTGTAGAAAAAAAAGAAACCAAAACATTGTCTTATAAAAGATGTGTTTAATAGATCTGTAGCTCTTTATTGTTGCTGCTGCTGAGTCATTATTCTTACATTTTATAACTTGATGCTGGTACTTCTTGAGAGTGATTGCCTTATCAACATATTAATTATTTGAAGCGTTAAGACAGTAACTTAGTTTCTTGATATGTTAAGAAAATTCCCCCAGCGTAGATTGAAGAGGCCAGTGTATTTCAAACAATGACCCAGGAGCCCTGGAGATTGGCAGAAGTGCCCTGAGCCTGCCTTAGAAAGAACGGGTTGAGGCTGGAACTAGCACCAGCAGCTCTACTTTCTTTTGTTTTATATGCTGGACTTATTTTCTATCAAGAAATTGCCTGAAAAGTTCCACAGTGAAAAAGAGTTTTAAAAATTACAGAGTACGTTTCACATCCAACAAGGAAATAAACTAGTTATACCCATGGCAAACACAGGTGATGTGAACTGGGCAGCTCCTCTAGGTGAAACATAAGCGACAGGAGAGAGACTACAGTGCAGATCCTGAGCAGACACCAGGGAGATGTGACACGTACACTCTGCTCACACCCGGGGGAGGCATCCAGCACTTGGGGAGTGAAGTAGCACTTACCCAACGACACAACCTGGCTTGCCTAAAGTTTTACACTTTTAAGATTTAAAATAAAGGGACTTGGAGGAGGGATTTGAACTTGTAAAAGATTCCTAGATTCTGTGTTCTTTAGAAAATAAAAAAATATATATATTCTTTTGCAGGAGATGTCCTATAGTGCTTGTTCTTAAAATCTAAGAAAGGGACTCTTTGGGCTAACATGTTACATCAGATGGAGGTTGGACATTTTGATTTCAGTACTATGTGTGGTAACTAAGGTGATTGCATTAAAGCAAACATTACTCTCAATGAAATCTTTCTCAGTGTCTGCACAGCTGTTAAGTCTTTGGCCCAGAAAACCACAGCAAAAGCCAGCAGTAATGCAACTTATTCAGGTTGACCCATAAACTGTTTAGTGAATACTTTGCTTTTAGAGAATAAAGAGCTCGCCAATGTGGAAAAGTTGTAATAAATGACTATGTTCTATAAATTAAAGCAAATGGTCTATTTTTAGCCATTTTAAAAATTAGAAACAAAATAGGTGGACTTCAGGTTTTAACAAAAATCTTGGCAGATGTAAATCCTTAAAAATAATATTTCTAAAAATGTAAGTGCAGAACCACCAACTACTGCTCAGACACTTTTGCCTTGACATTAATCCAAGAGAAGGGGAAAAACATGTATGTGTGCGTGTATTTCTCTCTCTCTCTCTCTCTCTCTCTCTCTCTCTCTCTGTGTGTGTGTGTGTGTGTGTGTGTGTGTGTGCTTGTGTATATGTAAACACTTGACAAGTGATGCAATCAATACTCTGAAGTGGCAACATTCATTTTGATGAAAATAGAGACGGATGTTGTATTCATACATTGGCTCTTCATGTAGGTTCCTTTTTATCACCAACCATCTGACCATATGGATGCAGTAATAATGTGCAGAGTTTTGGCTACAAGTCCAAAGTAGTAAAGTAAGGGAGAATAGTGAATTCACCCCGTTCATTCTACTCTAGGACAGCCATGAGGCTACACAGGCATGCTTGCCTAATGTAGCACCCTTCCTCCACATTTACCTGTGCTGCTTTTTCTTTCTTTTGAAATATTCGGAAGTGGTTGAGTCAGAACTCAGATGCAAGCTTTCTGACACCACCTACTATGATAAATGAAAAAAAAAATCTGTAACTGTAATCCTTCAAAATATAAAACCTAGTGGAATCAGGAAAACAAGGGAGAAACAAAGACTACTATTTATTGGTAGGCTTTGAAATGTGAAATGTAATTGTCAAAGAGATTCCTGTAACTTGTGATACATGCCTGCTTGAGCAAGCACTTTTTTTTCCCTAATAGTTGAATGAATAAACTTGAATTTGTCCCTGAATCCTCCCTTTCTTCCTGTTGCATTTTTAGTTCATTAAAAAATCTTGTCTGCTCTACCTGCAGAATATACTCAGAATCCACCACTTTCCATCCCACCTCCCTTCACCCCAGTATCTCTCACACAGGTTAATGCTATGGTCTCTTTAACAGATCCGCCTGCTCTCCATCCAACCTGCATGACGTATCCTCAACACAGTCACTGAAGCAGTTCTGTTAAAAACTAAGTTAGATCAGATTCCCCTTCTTCTCCGAGCCTCCCAAAGGCTCCCATTTCAGTCGAGTGAAAGTCAGTGCCCCTGCCTGGACCTGCATCATACTATAGGATCTGTCTTCTTCTTTTTTTTTTTTTATTGCATTTTAGGTTTGGGGTTACATGTGAAGAACATGCAAGATTGTTGCATACGTACACATGTGGCAGTGTGATTTCTTCTTTAACTGCTTTGACCCCATTTCCTCTTACTCTCCTGATCTATATCTGAACTAGCTTAGTGGGTCTGTCCTGTAATGGCACTTGAACATACCAGGGGTGCTCCTCTTGTAAGACGTATGCATTCACTCTTTCTGCCTGGAGCTGCTTCCTTTCATACAACGCTTCCTTTCTTGCTTCCCTTCTTATCAAGGACTTCCGTGACCTTTGCTATATTATCCTCTCAATCTCTGTGACTCCAAATCCTATCTTCTTTCTTAGAGCATGTCATCCTCTAACATATAGTTTTCTTATTTGTGTCTTCTTGCACTAGAATATAAAAACCATGAAACAGGGATGTTTATAGGTTTGTCAACTGATGTGTTTCCCAGTGTATTAGTCCATCCTCATGTTGTTATAAAGGACTTCCCAAGACTAGGTAATTTATAAAGGAAAGAGGTTTAATTGACTCACCATTCCACCTGGCGAGAGAGGCCTCAGGAAACTTAAACAATTACAGTGGAAGGGGAAGCAAACACATCCTTATTCATATGATTGCAGGAAGGAGAAGTGCCAAGCAAAAGTGGGGGAAAGCCCCTATGAAACTATCAGATCTCTTGAGAATTCACTCACTATCATGAAAACAGCAGCATGCAGGGCAATCTCCCTGATTCAATTACCTCCCTCAGGGTCCCTCCCAGGACATTTAAGGATTATGAGAAGTACAATTCAAGATGAGATTTGAGTGGGAACAAAGCCAAAACATAAGCACTCAGTGTCTAGAGCAGCACCTGGCAAAGAGTAGATTTTTAATATTGAATGAATGGATGAATGAATGACGGATGAATTTCAGGGAAATAAAAATGACACCAATTTAATCAAGAGCCATTACTTAATAAACCATTAGCTGTTAATGGAGTGTCACGAGGTTTACAAATTAGTCGCTGAATAGTTTTCTCCCTTTCAGAATTTCTAAAGGTATGCGTTTAACCTTGGGAGTTTCCTTTATGTAATTGAGAAATAAACACCCTCAACTATGTCATGGGTTTGAGGTGAGGATTAAATGACATAATCCAGTGTATTAACATTGATCTTAAAATACTATTTAAAATTTTTTTTTGTTTTATTATTTTGACATCTGGAATCATTGAGAGACACAGAAAAAAAAACAAAAAACAGATCTAAAAAGCTCTATTCTTGGAAACAAACCACTGAATTATTTTAATTTTAGCAAATCTCAGACTATTGATCCAATTGACCTAATTTCCTTTTAGAGGTAATTAATGATAATGAATTCCCTAGCTAAGATGGCTATAATACTTTAGAAAATTATGATATATTGTACATGCACATACTCTGAAATTGATGAAAACTAGATAAAATTCATAGCTTCCTGATTTAAACAACACGCTGAAATAAGCATCCATTTTCTTCAAGTTTGCACTGTGGTAGAAAAAGCGCACATAAAAAAGAACTATACTCCCAAATGTTTACATCTCCTAGTATATTTAATTTCATGATTGACTTCACAGAAACTCATTATTCAGTTCTCAGTTTCTTTTTGCTCTTGAACCAATTACTATGCCTAAAATAAGAATCTTTATGTCACTTATTTTATGGGAGAACAGATACACATTAATAGAGATGTTTCTTCCAAGAGTCAACTATATGAAACCTTAAGCAAGCTTTCAATTTCAGACTAGAGGAGGAAAAACACAAGTCAACTGACTTGCTTCCAAGATAATATTTAAATTAAATAGTCATATGCATATAGTAGGTGTTAAATAAATGGTGGGGAGAAAAAAAAAGAAGCAAAGATGATAATAAATCACCATGGATCATTAAAGATCAAAACTCTATGCTGTGTTATTCAGTATGGTTCCCAGACCAGCAACCCCACCTTCACAGGGGAACTTACCAGAAATGCAGAACAAAGAGCCCCACCCTAGCCCTTCTGAAATAATATTAGGGTAGAGCCAGAGGAATAATGTTTTAACAAGTTCTCTGTGTGATTCTTAAACATTGCTTTATTATATACATCTTACGGTCCTAAATATCTAATTGTTAATATTCAAGAGGTTGTTAGGATCAACAATATATGTGGAAAAATTATGAAAACTTTTCACAATCAAATTTAAGCAACAGATTGTATAGCAATTAGTTGTTACTTCGAAACACAATAACAAAAATAGAACTGGATTGTATTTTAAATGCCTTGTGGCATCTACAGTTAATGAATATTTAAGCTCTTCATTCCATCTCTCAATAACAGAAAGGATAGTTTGATAAATAGGTTAAGTATTCTTAGAAATTCTGAAAGGTAATATTGCCATCATTAATTTATATATGATACAAATAAAAAACAAGAACTTCTTTCACCAAGCCAAAACTGTCTGAGAAAGTTTGAAAATGAGTTTCTGGTTTTTAGAAGAACTATATCTACTTAGGCTGGGGTTGCTTTAGTTTGAAAACAAGATACTTATCGATTTCTACTCTAAAGAAAGCTGGGCAGAGACAACAAACCCATCCTGTCAGCCATCTGAATAATTTAGTGGAAAAATCATAGTGTTGGAGTTGGAATCCTAGCTTCATTACTTACATGGGAACTTAGCCAAGACCTTACTTCTCTGAGCTTGAGTTCTTCAAATGTAAAATGTGGATAATAATTACTCTAGAGTTATGAGATTTGTAGGATATATAAAAGAGATACAGATGTAGATATACATAAATAGGGAGATACATATATTTTTTAGAGGTAGATATACTAAGAATATATATCAGAGGGTAATGTACATAAGATATATTCCTTAGCACATACATGCCAAATAAATGTTAAATTGCCATTAACAAGATTTTATGCTCAACTAAATCGTTTAGTTAGGAAAAATATATGATTAAACCACAGAGTTACAGAGACAGCCAAACTAGGAACAAATTAAAACTTTGATTTCAAGTGTTTGTGTTTATATATTCAAGCATTTAAAAAATAACTAAATCAAATTAAATTTTAATTTAATTTGAATCATTCTGTTCACATATATTCATTATGGCCTTACCCTGTGCAAGAACCTGGTATGTTCAAAGGATATAACACAGTCTTTAGCCTCATAATGTTCAACCCCAAAGATAATTTTTAAAAGTCTGATAAAACAATGTAAAAATTCTTTCATTTCATATTCAAGGTTAGGGAAAATATTTTAAATAAATTTCTAATAAATTATAAATTTATTTAAACTTTTAAAATTATAGTATATTTATAGTAGATATGAATTAATACAGTACAGGCATGCTATCAAATTTACAGTATATATTAATATATTATAGGTTAAAAATTGAAATGGAGTTAGTATATATGTTTTTCATAATTTTTTTTTTTAGGCAGAAGTGCAGAAAAATTGAGTCAAGCAAATTGTATACTTTGTTTTGATTTGTTTTTAGATAGAAGAAACTTAAATTATTTATGTGATGGTAGAAATGCTTTAGTAGGGGTTTTTAAAAATGACAAAAAAAAGAATGTAAAATTGTGAAAACTAAGTCCTAGAAGAGGAAAAACCTGTCTTGGGGAGGCATGGGTCTTTGACTGATGCATGTGCCTCAGTATCTCCTGGAAAAGTCAGGTAGCCCATGTGCTACCAATGCTGCGAAGTTGCTAAATCTGGTGTTGGCAATGAAAGGACTAATTTATTATTGCTTCTAATTCTCAGTGGAATTGAGAAGCAAAGTAATGAGCTGATGAAAGGATATTAGCATTTGAGGAGATGAAAAATTTGGAAATAGTAGATCTGAAGAATGGGACACATAATATAGGAAAGTAAAAAAAGACTGCTGGCATTTTTAGTGCCTATTTTAAATTTGTCATTATGAATTTAATTTAATTAAATGTTGGTTGTCACCCAAATTCTTGCTGCTGTGTCCATCTGCTGGCTGGACCTTCTTGGGCACTGAATGTTGCCAAATCATGCCTATCAAGCATGTTTGGGCTTTGCACATGGAAAAATTCAGCACTCTTCTTAGATTAAGAAGATTGACAGGCTTTCAGTTTCCATAGCTTCTTTATCATTATGGCTGGTTGTTATCCTCTCTACCAAGCTTGAGAACAACCAAGTTTCAAGAAAAGCATTTTATGGTATCTCCTCAGGAAGGGGACAATGACCTAGTGATTATTTTCTGGCATGTCTCCCTGTGAGGCCCAGTTGATTGGTAGATTTGATGTTGGTGATACGATAGAGAAATTTTATTATTCATTCAATTCGATTAATTAGGAGAGAGAATTCATTGTTATAGAATGAAGGTTTTGGGAAAAATAATATTCAATATCTCTTTGAGCTCTACAAATTCTATCACTTTATGTTGGCTGCTACATCTTATTATAGCCAAGAAAAAGTGTGTAAAGCTTACACTAGGTAAACCTAAAAGGTTCATAGGTATGCTGTCATTTCTGATATGGATTCTATATATGCCCATTTGGAACAAAATTTATAGGAGTAGTTGAGACTTTGGAAATATTTTTTCATTTATATTCAAAATAAATTCACTGAAAATGCCATTAAATCTAAAACTAAGAATGTATTGAGCATTTATTATATGTCAGGTAATTCTCTACGTATTTTCACCCATATGGTCTTATTTAATAAGATACACATACTGGAAAGAATGGTCTGTTAAATTCCTACTACTCTAATTTGATTAAGAAGATTTACAGGCTTTAAATAACCCAAGGTTTCACTTGAACTGTAGAGCTGGGGTTTAGACATAGGTATCCAATCCTATGCCTACTGCTTCTCAAATAACTTCCACTTAACGTAACTGCTTTCTCTGAATATGAGAAAATTTAAAATTATACTTGAACAATTATAAGGGGTTGCTTCCAATCTGAATACCTACGTTCATCCAACTCTATCAAACATGGCATCATATCTCAGTTAATGAGCAATGGTGATATGTTGTTAACAATTTTTAAATCAAAACATTCCTCTTAAATTTTAAGCTATTGTACTAACAGATGAAAAATATGAAAGCTTCTAAAATTCAGAATGAATATAAAATGTCATTCTGACATTTTCAATGTCAGTCATAAAACACTTAACAATTTTTGAATTTTTTTCATTTAGAGCTTTTCACTTGGTTTACTTATTGCACAAATATTTATTGAAAATCTGCTTATCAGCAAACATTCATTAAATACTTATGGTCTAACTTAAAATTTTCCAGCCTGGAAGTAACCAATATTATCAAGGATATATGGATTTCTATATGGCGGGCCCTGTTCTAAATGCTTCAGTTACACAATCCTACTTAATCCTCATAATAAACCCCATGAGGTAGTATAACAATCATCCCCATTTTTCCATGAGAAAACTGATAGTTTGAGTTATATGGCTGATGTCACATAAGTTCTTTCCTTTTAATAGCATATATATATGTATGCATATATGTGTGTGTGTGTGTGTGTACATATATTTATGTGTTTTTAAAGATTAGACTATGTGAACGAAGTTTGTAATTTAGTGTATTCTTGTACATTTGAAGTTTAAGAGGAAAGAGGTAAGTAACTATAAAAACTGAAACAGCGGCATAAAGAAAAGACTGTAGGAACAGAGAAGAATGCACTTGGCTCTGCCTGAGGTGGGGTGAGAGAATGGCCAGAAAAGCATTGGTGAGGAGATGAGGATGCTAGAGAGTCTAGAAAGATGCAATGATGTTTTCCCAGAGGAGAATGAAGAACATTCTATTATGGAAGCCCTGCTTAGAAGGAAACAGGCTGGTATGGGGATGAAGCCCTTGTGGGAAATTACAAATACTCTGGCACTGATAATCCAAAGAAGATCTAAATGGGAAATTGTGGGGAGATTGCAACAGAACCTTAGCAGAGGCCAGATTTGGAAGGTCTTTATATGGAATGCTTAAAAATTATGCTGTGGTCTC
>NW_027412489.1:0-39434 GCF_048565385.1 Saimiri boliviensis | reverse complement strand
GAAACCAATGAGAACGAAGACACGACATACCAAAATTTCTGAGACACATTTAAAGCAGTGACTACGAGAAAAATTATAGCAATAAATGCCCACATTGGAAGTGAGGAAAGATGTAAAATCGTCACCCTATCATCAAAATGGAAAGAGCTAGAGAAGCAAGATCAAAAAAAGTTCAAAACCTAGCAGAAGACAAGAAGTAACTAAGATGAGAGCAGAAGTGGAGATAGAGGCAAAGAAAAACTCTTCAAGAAATCGGTAAATCAAGCAGCTGGTTTTTTGAAAAGGTCAACAAAATAGACAAGATAGCCATACTAATGACATAGAAAAGAGAGAAGACTCAAATGGATGCAATACAAAATGATAAAAAGGGTATCACCACCAATTCCAAAGAAATACAAACTACCATCAGAGATTACTACAAACAACTCTATGCATATAAACCAGTAAATCTGGAAGAAATGGATAAACTCCTGGACACTTACACCCTCCCAAGACTAAATCAAGAAGGAGTTAATCCCTTAATAGACCAACAATAAGGACTGACGTTGAGGCAGTAATTAATAGCCTACCAACCAAGATAGTCCAGGCCCAGATGGATTTACAGCAGAATTCTACCAGATGTACAAAGAGGAGTTCATATCACTCCTTCTAAAACGCTTCGAAACAATACAAAAAGAAGGAATACTCCCTAACATATTTTACGAAACCATCATCATCCTCAGACAAAACCTGGCAGACATACAACTAAAAGAAAAAAATTCAGGCCAATAGCCAGGATGAACATTGATGCAAAAATCTTCAATAAAATACTGGCAAACTGAATCCAACAGCACATCAAGACGCTTATCCATCACAATCAAGTAGGCTTCACCGCGGGGATGCAAGCCTGGTTCAGCATACATAAATCTATAAATGTAATCCATCACATAAACAAAGAAAAAAAAAAAACACATCATCTCAAAGGATGCAGAGAAGGCCTTCAACAAACTTCTACAGCCCTTGATGCTAAAAAAAAAAAAAAAAAACAAAAACTCTCAATAATAAACTAGGTATCAATGGAACACATTTCAAAATAAAAAAAGCTATTTATGACAAACCCACAGCCAACATCTAACTTAATGAGCAAAAACTGGAAGCATTCCCTTTGAAAACTGGCACTAGACAAAGGTGCTCTATCTCACCCTTTCTATTCAACATAGTATTGGAAGTTCTAGCTAGAGCAATCAGGCAAGAAAACGTCATAAAGGGTATTCGATTAGGAAAAAAAGAAGTTAAATTGTCTCTATTTGCAGATGACATGATTGTATATTTAGAAGATCCCATTGTCTCGGCCCAAAATCTCCTTAAGCTGCTAAGCAACTTCAGCAAAGTCTCACAATACAAAATCGATGTGCAAAAATCACAAGCATTCCTATACACCAGTAAAAGACAGAGAGCCAAATAATGAGTAAATTCCCATTTACGATTGCCACAAAGAAAATAAAATGCCTAGGAATACAACTAGCAAAGGCTGTGAAGGACCTCTTCAAGGAGGATTACAAACCACTACTCAAGGAAATAAGGGAGGACACAAACAGATGGAAAAAACATTCCATGCTTATGGTCAGGAAAAATCGGTATGGTTAAAATGGCCCTACTTTCCAAAGTAATTTATAGATTCAGTGCTATCCCCATCAATCTACCACTGACCTTCTTCACAGAACTAGGAAAAAAAAAAAAAAAAAACACTTTAAACTTCATATATAACCAAAAAAAAGAGCCCATAAAACGACAATCATAAGCAAAATAAACAAAGCTGGAAGCATCACGCTACCTGACTTCAAACCATTCTCAAAGCTACAGTAATCAAAACAGCATGGTACTGGTACCAAAAATGAGATATAGAGCAATGGAACAGAACCAAGACCTCAGAAGTAATGCCACACATCTACAACCATCTAATCTTTGACAAACTTGACGAAAACAAGCAATGGGGAAAGGATTCCATGTTTAATGAATGGTGTTGGGAAAACTGGCTAGCCATGTGCAGAAAACTGAAACTGGACCCCTTCCTTACACCTAATACAAAAATTAACTCCAGTTAGATTAAAGATTTAAACATAAGACCTAACACCATAAAAACCCTAGAAGAAAGCCTAAGCAAAGCCACTCAGGACATAGGCACAGGCAAGGACTTCATGACTAAGACATCAGAAGTACTGGCAACAAAAGCCAAAATAGACAAATGGGATCTAATTAAACTGAAGCGTTTCTGCATAGCAAAAGAAACAATCACTAGGGTGAACTGGCAACCAACAGAATGGGAAAGGAATTTTGCAACCTACCCATCTGACAAAGGACTGCTATCCAGAATCTACAAAGAACTAAAACAGGTTTACAAGAAAAAACGAACCTATTCAAAAGTGGACAAAGGATATAAACAGACACCTTTCAAAAGAAGACATAGATGAGACTAATAAATACCTGAAAAAATGCTCATCATCTCTGGTCATTAGAGAAATGCAAATCAAAACTACACTGAGATACCATTTCAGGCCAGTTAGAATGGTGATCATTAAAAAATCTGGAGACAACAGATCCTGGAGAGGATGTGGAGAAATAGGAACACTTTTACACTGTTGGTGGGAGTGTAAATTCGTTCAACCATTGTAGAAAACAGTATGGCGATTCCTTAAGGATCTAGAAATCGAAATTCATTTTGACCCAGCAATCCCATTATTGAGTATATGCCCAAAGGATTATAAATCATTCTATTATAAATACCCATGCACACATATGTTCATGGATGAATCTGGAAACCATCATTCTCAGCAAACTGACACAAGAACAGAAAACCAAACACCCCATGTTCTCGCTCACAGGTGGGTGATGAACAATAAGCACACATGGGCACAGGAGGGGAACATCACACACTGGGTTCTGTTGGGGGGTGCAGAGTTAGGGGAGGGACAGCAGGGAGTGGGGAGGCTGGGTAGGCATAACATTGGGAGAAATGCCAGATGTGGGTGATGGGGGGATGGGGGCAGCAAACCACCATGGCACGTGTGCACCTTTACAACAATCCTGCAAGATCTGTACGTGTATCCCAGAACTTAAAGTACAATAAAATTAATAAATAAATAAAATAGGGATCAATGCAGAGCAAAAAAGACTTGTTTTCAAAGGTAAAACACATTTTTTGTGGAAAAGATAGAAACCAAACACTGATTTGGCACATAATTCAGACATGTTATTGATCGATAAATATCTGAAAAATCAGGTACAAAAAAGTGAGTTACAGGGAACATTAAAATCTGAAAATTAGTGTGCATTTAGCAATAGGACAGTACCACAGGGGCAAAGGAATCTCAAAGGCCCCCTATAATCTAACATAAGCTAGCTGAGTTCATCTTGTTCTCAAATTGGACCTTCGACTCCAGCTTATGTGGCCCACTTCCCTACACTCTGAATACAGCTTGCTCATTCATACGTCTTTGCCTTTGGTGACACCTTTTGATGTTCATGGAAAAATCCTCTAATTCCTAAATCATATGCCTCCGTTAAAATCCCTCCCTAGATACACCTTTTCCTCACAGTGTTCCCTAGATGACAATACTATTCTTGCAGAATTGAGAGAGGTCTCACTTAGATAAGATCAAGAAACAGTCCCGGACCTGCCACGTTCTCACACAAATATGTATTACCATGAAATGACTCTCTCACTGTACCACACTTGTTTATTGTGCCCTGCCAAATTAGATCATAAACTATTCTGGAGGAAGAATGGTGTCCATTGTTCTCTTTGTTCCAAATCACCTGGTTGAATAAGAGGTTAATAAATGGTCATATACTTGCTATTTTAGACCTAAAAAAAATTCTTCCTAAAAAAAACAAAGTACTTAAAACAATTACTACAAAAGCAAGAGAAGAGGTTAATCTTCCTAATGTCTTTAATTTCAGTGGCCTAGGTAATGACTACTCTCTTCAAGTTTAAGTGCAATTCTTCGGAAGAGGTCGGAGGAAAGACGAGTGAGGAGAATGCAATTTTTTAATGTTCTAAGTACTACTCAAGAAGCAAAGAAGCAGATGTCCTTCGTTTCCATACAGACCAGAAATATGTGATGTAATAGGCTTCACACAGACTGAGAGAAAATTTGTTTATACGTGGGGAAGAATTTTTCACTGCACAGCTAACCACTGAAGCAAGCTTCTTAAAGGAAATTTCAAAAACCACGTAGACAACGATGTGTTTCCATTCGTTGGAACATTTTACTACTATAGGAACAATCGCTTTCTTGACTCTCCTCCCCCTGCCCTAGATCCATCATGAACAAGTGTCTTTGGAAATATCTTACATTTAGAAAGTTGGATAGTCTTACTGGAGTGAAAGAAATAGTTCTTACCATTTTTATTCACAAATAACATAAAAATGTAACAATGATTGCAAGTAGGTACTGAAGAAATAGAGATTACACTGCAGGTTTATAGAAGACACAAAGTCAAAGCAAAAGCAAGCAAAATGTCATCAAATGGAGAAGAAATTGTTCAGCCTTTCTCTTTTCTTGATCTGTACTCTGAAGCTGGCATAAACCCTCATGTTTATTAGAAATGTCCTCAGCAGGGAATCTTGAAGTAGGGATGTGTATCCTAGTCACTAATGGGATTATTTAATCTCCCTGAACCTCTGTTTTTCCGCCATTCATAAGATGAGAATGAGAATACTTATCTACCTATATAGGTGCGACCAGATGCTGTCATGAATATGAACATATTTGCTAAAGTAAAGTGAGCTATTACTGAAATGTATGATTATTATGGGAAATTTGGTGGGGAAAGTAGAATATGATTAGAATAGTATTTTACTCTATTATTATTATTTTACCACAGCACAATTGCCGATTTTCCGTTTAATACTTGTTGAGTACCAGGTTTCCAGAGTAGAGAAATAAACAAAACAAATACTCCTGCAGTGAATGAAGGAAAGCAAACTCTTGTCAAATACATGTTTGTGCCTCAGTACAATACAGCTAACATTTCCTGAGTGCCGGCTAGACAACAAGTGCATGAATATTTTCATATAAACACTCAGAGCTCAATCTTTTTGCTTAAACTATTTTCTGACATGGAAAGAGCCCAGGTTTTCTTTTAAAAAGATAGAAAATTTAGAATGCTCAGTAAAAGTTATGACATCAAATTAATAGAAATTGACTCAGTTTTTACAACTTAAATTTTACGGTGCTTGAACTAAATCAATATCGATTGAATTCTTTTGAGAAAACTTCAACCCTTACTAGTGTTGCTTCCCTCAGGTTGATTCAACAGAACTTTAATCCACCCAAATCATATGTGCTGCGCCTGGATGTGCCTCTGGAGAGCATCGAACTCTCCCTGTACATGAACAGCTTTTCACTCAACTTTTAAATCCCACTTCAATATCATAGAATTTTAGAATTACAAAAGGACCTTAGAGGTTAAAATCTTCCACTCATTCTAGGAGTCTTACAAAATATTCATGGACAATTTTGCCCTGTCTAAAAGCTAGACTCCCTTCTATTATGTAAACATCTAAAAAAAAAAAAAAAAGGCATCATAGTCTTTCATTAGGTAGCCCAAACGATTATATCATTGGTAAAATATTAAGACAAAGTCCGTATTTCTGGAACACATTTAATGCCTCAATTTTGGAAAAAAAAAAAAAAAGTCATTATTGTCCTCCATCAAAATTAGGTAGAACTGGAAAATTTTTTACATTATTAGCTGGACATAATGTATTTTTAGACCCTCAGAATAAAATACGTACATACTTGCTTTTTAACGCCTGAAATTATCATTAATGTTAGTAGTCTCCTCATCTCTTACATTATGTTAATACAGTATTTACTAATTAATTTACTCAAATATTTTACATTCTTAGTATGTGTCGTGTAGATTACCAGTCCATGAAAAAGATCAAAATTCAATTCTTTATCGTAATTTTTATGTGTTACACAGGGGTGACTCTCTTGCCTCTTCTGTAGCATCTCAGAGGCAATTCTCCATGCCCAACAATCTTCCCTCTCCTTCCATATGTTACCCCAGACATATTTGGGGTTCATAAGTGGAGGACCACAACCCCTGGGCTACCTAAAATAAGCCCCTTACATGCACAGAAACGTTGGCCTGCAGGTTCGGTAGAATGTCCTTCTACCAGAGGACCCTGGATTCCAAAGGTGTTAAGCCATCTCCTGATGCACCTGGTAGAATTCTTTGCTGGCACTACAATTGTCTTTGGCTCTGACCTTCCTGAGCAGGGGTTCCTAACTCCCCAGGCCGTGGACTGAGACTGGTCTGCGGCCTGCTAGGAACTGGGCTGTACAGCAGGAGGTCAGTGGCAGGCAAGTGAGCATTACCACCTGAGACCTGCCTCCTGTTACATCAGCCAGCATTAGATTCTGACAGGAGCGTAAACTCTGTCGTCAACTGCACATGTGAGGGATCTAGCTTGTGCACTCCATATGAGAATCTAACTATTGCCTGATGATCTGAAGTGGATCAGTTTCATCCAAAAACCATCCCAACTGGTTTTGGGGTAAAGCTGCCCAAGACGGAAACCAGTCTCTGTTGTCAAAAAGATTAGGGACAGCTCTTCCCAAGGATAGGACTTCCCAGTTGTGTTAGTCCATTTTGTATTGCTGTAAAGGAATATCTGAGACTGGGTAACTTATTCAGAAAAGAGGTTTCTTTGGCTCACAGTTCTGTGGGCAATACAAGCATGGCACCACCACCTGCTCAACTAGTGGTCAGACCTCTGGGAGCTTTTACTCGTGGTGGAAGGCAAAGGGGAAGCTGGTGTTTCACATTGCAAGAGAAGAGGGAGGTCCCAGACTCTTAACCAGCTAAACTAATAGAGCAATAAATCACTCATTTCCCTGGGGAGGGCATCAAGTCATTCATGAGAGATCTGCTCCCATAACACAAACACCTCCCGCCAGACCCCACCTCCAACACTGGGTGAATCACGTGTCATCATGAGAGTCAGAAAAGACAAAACATCCAAACAATATCCCCAGTTCTCACACCTGTGCAGTGCCTCCAATCAGGGTCATACATAAAGCTGCTGGTGCTGTCATTCGGCCTCTGAAGTTTTTGTTGCACGTGGGTGTGTGCATATGCATATCAGTGGTAACTCCTCAAAGCAAGCCTGGGACTTATCGTCATTTAAGTTTGCATCATGGCCATACTCTTTACATTCCAGTTCCTGGAAGAAAATCCCATGAAACTAAAAACAACAAAGCTGGCCTCCATAGCCACCTCCCTTGTGGGAAATGAGTCATCTAAAATTCACAGGGAGGCATGTTTGGCATGGGATATAGAAATGATCCTTTTTAATGTAGTGCTTTTGGTAGAAAGAATACCCACACTTGGGACAAGCATAGTATACGCCATGAAAAACATACAACTTTGTGGTTCATATAACCTCCTCTGAGATGGAAGTCAACATGTATTTTTGATTTTAACCTTCAGACTCAGTACACAAACCCTGTCCAACTCAACTAGACTCCGTCATGCTGGGTGTTGGACAGAAATTACCGATGAGCTTAGTAAAAACAAACCAAGCTAAAGCAGACAACCAAAACTCCTCTGGAAAACATTTTTTTTCAAGTTCTTAAAGGCATTTTTATATGCACTATTTCTTATGCTCTGAAGAAATTTATTTTATATAATCATTTAAGAGATTAAATAACTAGTATAATGAATAGAAAATTACTTTCCAATTATTTGGTTACATTTCTGTACAAGGTCAAATGTAATTCACGGGAAAACGGAATCTGTCCAAATAAACCAAAGAATGACACAAATAAAAACTGTCCGAGAATTCTGAATTATTTCTGGAGAAACTGTTATGCCATTGTGTCACTATAACCACTGTTAGCATGAGTGGCAGAGAACGTATTTCCAAGGCAGTTTTAGTGGCAAAATAAGATCTGAACACAATTGCCTTAAATAACTTAAAATAATCACAAATTCCATAATTAGGAATCTACTTATGGATCAAGGCAGACGAGAGGCAGGAGTAGGTGGCAGCTCCAGTCAGAGCAGCATGTGGAGGCTTCCACTGTGAATTTTTGCTCCAGATTGACTCCAAGAACAAACCAGCAATACTGAGATGACTGACAGACCCTCTGAAGGAAACAGACTCTTTCCTCAGGACCCCAGAGACACCCCAAATACTATGAGAGACCCAGCTGTGGAAGTGGAAAACGTCCCCAATGGAGAAGCTGAAGCTGAAAGAAGGAAACCCTCTGGCAAGTTTCCGAGCCTGATTCGTCATTCACCTGGAAACAGACTCAGGGATGCTGCAGGGGGCATCGTGGGAGTGAGACTGGCCCTTCAGGTTTCCTGGGAGCTGGGTGAGGCCTGTGACTGCCAGCTTTCCCCCACTTCCCTGACAACCTGCAAGATCCAGCAGAGGCAGCCATAATCCTAGGTACACAATGCCAGTGACCTGGGAGTCTCATCCCCACCCACCACAGCAACCACAGCAAGACCTGCCCAAGGAGAGTCTGAACTCACACACACCTGGCCCTGCCCTACATGACGGTCCTTCCCTACCTACCCTGGTAGGGAAAGACAAAGGGCATATAATCTTGGGAGAGAAACCCACCAATGGTTTCTCTCCACAATACCACAGCTGATGCTTTCTGGGATGTGCCACCTCCTGGCAGGAGGCCAATCAGCACAAACATAGACCTCTCAATCAACAAAGTTAAGAACCCTCATGGGTTTGCTGCACCCTACACCACCTCCTCCGGAACAGGCACTGGTATCCACAACTGAGAGATCCATAGATGGTTCACATCACAGGACTCTGTGCAAACGATCCCCAGTACCAGCCCAGAACCAGATAGACTCACTGGGTGGCTGGATCCAGAAGAGACAACAATCACTGCAGTCAGCTCACAGGAAGCCGCATCCACAGGAGAACAGGGAGAACACTACACCACGGGAACACCCCATGGGACAAAAAATATCAGAACAGCCTTCAGCCCTAGACTTTGCCTCTAACACAGCCTAGCCCAATGAGAAAGAACCAGAAAACCAACCCTGGTAATATGGCAAAACAAGGCGTGTCAACACCCCACAAAAATCACACTAGTTCACCAGCAATGGATTCAACCCAAGAAGACATCCCTGATTCCCCTGAAAAAGAATTCAGGAGGTTAGTTAAGCTACTCAGGGAGGGTCCAGAGAAAGGCAAAGCCCTGTGGGGGTGGGAAAAAAAATCCAAAAAATGATACTAGAAGTGAATGGAGAAATATTAAAGGAAACAGACAGCTTCAAGAAAAAAAAAAATCCAAAATTCAGGAAAATTTGTTCATACTTTTAGAAATGTAAAATGCTCTGGAAAGTCTCAGCCATAGAATTGAACAAGTGGAAGAGAGAAATTCAGAGCTCAAAGATAAGGACTTTGAATTAACCCAACCCAACAAAGACAAAGAAAAAAGAATAAGAAATTATGAACAAAGCCTCCACAAATTATGGGATTATGTTAAATGACTAAACCTAAGAATAATTGGTATTCCTGAGAAAGAAGAAAATTCTAAAAGTTTGGAAAGCATATTTAGGGAAATAACTGAGGAAAACTTCCCTGGCCCAGATAGAGACCTAGGCATGTAAATACAAGAAGCATGAAGAAGACATGGGAAATTCATCACAGAAAGGTCTTTGCCTAGGCATATTGCCATCAAATTATCCAAAGTTAAGAGGAAAGAAAGACTCTTAAGAGCTGTGAGACAGAAGCACCAGGTAACCTGTAAAACCAAAGTCACCCGATTAAAAGCAGATTTACCTGCATAAACCCTACAAGCTAGAAGGGATTGGTGTCCTATCTTCAGCCTCCTCAAACAAAACAGTTAGCGGCCAAGAATTTTGCATCCAGTGAAACTAAGCATTATTTAAGAAGGAAAGATACAGTCATTTTCAGACAAACACACACTGACAGAATTGACCATTACCAAACCACCACTACAAGAACCGCTATAAAAGGAGCTCTAAATCTTGAAACAAAATCCTGGAATCACACGCAAACAGAATCTCTTTAACGCATAAATCACACAAAACCAATAAAACAAAATTACAAGGTAAAAAGCGAAAACAAAACAACACAGACTATGCAGGCAACAAAGAGCATGATGACTGCAATGATACCTCACATTTCAATACTAACATCGAATGTAAATGGCCCAAATGCTCCACTTAAAAGATGCGGAACTGCAAAATGGGTAAGAACTCACCAACCAACCATCTGCTGCCTTCAGGAGTCTTGCCAGACACATGAGGACTCACAGAAACTTAAAGTAAAAGGCTGGAAGAAGGCATTTCATACAAAAGGACACCAAACTGAGCAGGGATAATTGTTCTTAGATCAGACAAAACAAATTTTAAAGCAACAGCAGTTAAAACAGACAAAGAGAGATAGTACATAATGGTAAAAGGCCTTGTCCAACAGGAAAATACCACGATCCTAAACATATATGCGGCTAACACTGGAGTTCCCAAATTTATAAAACAATTACGAACGGTCCTAAGAAATAAGGTAGACAGCAACACCATAAGAGCGGGGGACTTCAATACTCCACTGACAGCACTAGACAGGTCATCAAGACAGAAAGTCAAGAAAGATACAATGGATTTAAACTATACCTTGGAATAAATAGACTTAACAGATATATACAGAACGCTTCATCCAACAACCACAGAATACACATTCTGTTCAACAATACATGGAACTTTCTCCAGTATAGACCATATGATAGGCCATAAAACGACCCTCAGGAAGTTTCAGACAACTGAAATTATATCAAGCACTCTATCATACCAACAGTGGAATCAAACTGGAAATAAACTCAAAGAGGAACCTTCAACACCACACAAATACATGGAAATTAAATAACCTGCTCCTGAAAGAGCACTGGGTCCCAAAGCAAATTGAGATAGAAATGTAAAAATTTGTCAAACTCAATGACATATTTAAATTACACAACCTATCAAAACCTCTGAGCTACAACTAAGGAGGTGCTAAGAAAAAACTGCATAGCCCTTAACACCTACGTCAAAAAGTCTGAAAGAGCACAAACAGACAATCTAAGGTCGTGCCTCAAGGAATGAGAGGAAAAACATAAACCAAACCCAAACCCAAACCCAGAAGAAAGGAAATAGCCAACACCAGACTAAATGTAATAGAAACAAACGAACAAAAATACAAAAGATAAATGAAACAAAAAGCTGGTTCTTTGAAAAGATAAATAAAGCTGGTAGACCATTAGCAGAATTACCCAAGAGAAGAGAGAAACATCCCAATAACCTCACTGAGAAGCACAACGGAAGATATCACAACTCACACCACTGAAATACTAAAGATCACTCAAGGCTATTACGAACACCTTGACAGAAATAAACTAGAAAAGCTAGAAGAGATGGATGAATTCCTGGAAAAATACAGCCCTCTTAGCTTCAATCAGAAAGAATTAGATGCCCCAAACAAACTAATAACAAGTAGCAAGACTGAAATGGTAATTTAAAAATTACCAACAATAAAAAGTTCAGAAGCAGATGGAATCACCACAGAATCCTACCAGATATTCAAAGAAGAATTGGCAGCAATCCTTTTGACACTATTCCACAAGACAGAGAAAGAAGGAACCCTCCTTAATCCGTTCTATGAAGCCAGCATCACCCTATTACCAAAGCCAGGAAAGGAGACAACTAAAAAGAAAACTACAGAGCAATGTCCTTGATAAAGATACATGCTAAAATTCTTAATAAAATACTTGCTAAGCAAATCAAACAACATATCAAACAGATAATCTACCATGATCAAGTGACTCATACCAGGGATGCAGGGATGGGGTAACATAAGCATGTCAATAAATGTGCTGTACCACATTAACAGAATTAAAGACAAATATTACATGATCATCTCAATAGATGCAGAAAAAGCATTTAACAAAATCCAGCATCATTTTCTGATTAAAACCTTCAGCAAAATCGGTACACAAGGGACATACCTTAATGTAATAAAGGCCATCTATGCCATACCCACAGCCAACAGAATACTGAATGGGGAAAAGTTGAAAGCATTCCTCCTGAGAATGGAAACAAGACACGGATGGCCACTCTCACCATTCCTCTTCCACATAGTACTGGAAATCCTAGCCAGGGCAATCAGACAAGTGAAAGAAATAAAGGGCATCCAAACAGATAAAGAGGAAGTCAAACTGTCTCTGTTTGCTAACAATATGATCATCTACCTTGAAAACCCAAAGGACTCCCCAAGAAAGCTCACAGAACTGATAAAATAATTTAGCAGATTTCCCAATACGAGATTAATGTACACAAATCAGCTCTTCTATACACCAACAGTGACAAAATGGAGAACCAAATCAAGAACTCAAACCCTTTCACCATTGCCGCCAAAAAAGAAAAAAAAAAAAGAAAAAAAAAATACTTAGGAATATATCTAACAAAAGGGTGGACAGACCTCTAGTAGGAAAACTACATAACACGGATGAAAGAAAACATAGATGACACAAAGAAATGAAAACACATCACATGGCCCTGGATGGGTAGAATCAATATTGTAAAAATGAGCATACTGCAATGTACAAATACATGCAATGTATAAACACGATGCAATTCCCATCAAAATTTTACCATCATTCTTCACAGAGTTAGAAAAATAGTTCTAAGGCCGGGCGTGGTGGCTCATGCCTGTAATCCGAGCATTTTGGAGGCCAAGGCAGGTGGATCACCTGAGGTCGGGAGTTCAAGAAAAGCAGTTCTAAAATTCATATGGAAACAAACAAGAGCCAACATAGCCAAAGCACGACTAAGTAAAAGGAACAAATCTGGAGCATCACACTTCCTGATTTCAAACTATAAGGCCATGGTCACCAAAACAGCATGGTACTGGTATAAAAACAGGCACATAGATCAATGGGAACAGAATAGAAAATCCAGAAATAAAACCAAATACTTACAGCCAACTGATCTTCAGTAAAGCAAGCAAAAACATCAAGTGGAGAAAGGACACCCTTTTCAACAAATGGTGCTGAGATAACTGGCCAGCCACATGTCGGAGAATAAAGCTGAATCCTCATCTCTCACCTTATACAAAAATCAACTCAGGACAGATTAAAGACTTAAACCTAAAACCTGAAACTATAAAAATTCCAGAAGATAACACTGGAAGAACCCTTTTAGGCATTGGCTTAGGCAAAGATTTTATGACTAAAAACCCAAAAGCAATTGCAATATAAACAAAGATAAATAGCTGAGAGATAACTAAAGAGCTTTTGCATGGCAAAAATAACAGTCAGCAGAATAAACAGTTAACTCACAGAGTGAGAGAAAATGTTCACAATATATACTTCTGACAAAGGACTCATATCCAGAATCTACAACAAACTCAAACAAATCAGTAAGAAAAAATCAATCAACCCCATCCAAAAGTGGGCTAAGACATGAATAGACAATTCTCCAAAGAAGACATACAAATGGCTAGCAAATAATTTAATAAATGCTCAACATCACTAATGATGTGGGAAATGTAAATCAAAACAACAATGCAATACCACCTTACTCCTGCAAGAATGGTCATAATCAAAGAATGTAAAAACAACAACAACAACAACAACAACAACAACAGTAGATGTTGGCATGGTTGTGGCAATTAGGGAACACTTCTACACTGCTAGAAGAAATATAAACTAGTACGGCCACTACGGAAAACAGGGCGGAGTTCCTTAAAGAACTAAAAGTAGAATTACCATTTGATCAAGCAATACCACTACTGGATATCTACTCAGAAAAAAAGTCATTATTTGAGAAAAGATACTTGCACATGCATGTTTATAGCAACACAATTCACAACTGCAAAATCATGGGACCAACCCAAATACCCATCAATATATGAGTGGATAAAGAAACTGGCATACATATACATGATGGAATACTACTCAGCCAAAAAAGGAATAAATTAGCAGCATTTGCCATAACCTAGATGAGATTGGTGACTTATTCTAAGTGAAGCGACTCGAGAATGGAAAACCAAATATTGTATGTTCTCACTGATATGCGGGAACTAAGCTATGAGAACACAAAGGCTTAAGAATGACACAGTGGACTTCGATGACTTGGTGGAGGGGGGGAGGCACAAGGGACAAAAGCAACAAATACAATGCCGTGTATACTGCTCAGGCGATGGGTGCACTAGGATCTCACACATTACTAAAGAATTTACTCATGTAAGCAAATACCAGCTGCACCCCAATAACTTGTGGAAAATAAAATAAAATAACAAAGAATCTTTCTATGAAGTATTTGTTATGCACTAGGCATGGTTCTAAGAGGTTTACATATATTGATTTATTTAATATTCTCACCAACCACCCTCAGGGGACACTATTGTCAACCTCATTTTACAGATGAGGGAATGAGACGTAGAAAAGTTAAATTGCTTACTCAATGTTACACATAATATGTGGCAAAGACAAGATTTAAAGTAATTAATAATGTGACCGTATTTTAGGGGAAAGTTCAATTGATTTGAGGAAATAAATGTGAAATGCATCAGCATTTTCTTTGTGTTTCAGCAGATAATGCATTGTGCCTCACTGCCACTGATGAACCACGTAGGAAGCTAGGCGAGAACAAAGCCGTGATTAACCAGCAGTCTGCTGGTCAGGAGAAGGGTGAGAAGGTGCCAGTGGGGTCCTACCCATTCTCTATGAGCTTATCTAGGACTCTCCAATCTCTCTACTTTCTCATTCTGCCTAATACAAAATACATTACAAAACCTGTCTTCCTGAGACTAAAATAATTCACCCATGCTTGGTGTCCAGGGCCCACGTTAATCATGTCTGAAACTTGGTTTAACAAATGCACAATGAATCATCATCGCTTTCGTCTCTTTAAACTATGACAGTCATTAAAACATACCTAACTTGACTTCAAGATGCGCAGGGTAGAGAATCAGAGGGTTGGATGGGCATGGGGAGCTGGGTGCAGGCTCAGTCTCATCTGGCCTTCACTTGCCTTCCTCTAAGCCAGATTGCCTGAGGGGAGGAGCAGTGTAACATCTGCTTCCAGTGATGAAAATCCACCCTACCAACAGAATGGCCATACATTGAGAATAGGGAAGTACTGAGTTATGAAACTCAGTACTTCATGAGTGAAGACTCATCCCAAACTCCTTCGATGTAAGTTTACTATCTATCTGTGGATGTTATCAGACTACATAATCTTGTAAATTTATTTAGACCATCTTTCAGTTATTTTGAGTGAGTTATGCTTTTTCAATTAGTTGATGGTTGTTTTTTTTAAAACTGGGAAGAAATGCAGATAACTGTTTTCTCACCATAAACTGAGCACATATGATGCTTCAAGCCATATAAATGTTTCATGGGTTTTGTGAACTGTACTGGTAGGAAGAGAATTCTGACATGTCACCTCATAATTCTTTGTGTAAAATCAACATGACAACAGCTTGAAATTGAAATCTAAGTTCAAACCTGATTAATAGTTTCATAAAATCTACAGTGGTAGTAAGTGATTGCAGGAAGGAAAAAATTATCTGGGTAGTTTTCAGCCATACTGATGTGTACAATGAATCTAGGGGTGATTAAATGTTAAGTGCATAAACAAATGAGCTAATATGTAAGTGGAATGTTGATAAATTATTGATCGATGGCCTAAATAGTACATACGACTTAGTTATATCACTGACTATCTAGATGATTCTGCTTTCCTGAATTGGTTTTTCTAGCTCCATTCTTTCCAAATCATCAGGAATGCTTGATTTACTACCTGGCTAACCAGGAGCTCACAGGTATCTTCTCATCCTTGAGCCAAGGGCCTTCACTCATCACTGTTTCTTTCCTTGATTATTACTTGCAAGTGATAAATGTACTTGCTTTTCATCATCTCTTCTTCCAATACATGCCCCATGATGAGAAGGACTCAGCCTGGCTTGTTATTCCCATAAGGACAAAGGCCAACTAAAAATAAGAAGCTCGACTCTATGTAAAGGACTGAATTGTGCCCCACACTAAATTTGCATGTGGAAGTCCTACCCTCCAGTGTGACTTTATTGGAAGAGAGGGCCTTTAAAGAGTTAATTAAGGTTAGATGAGATGACAAGGATTGGGCTTCAGTGTGATAAGACTGGTGTTCTTCTAAGAGGAGAAAGAGACACAAGAGATCTCTCTCCCTGTGCATGGGGAAAAGGCCACATGGGAGGGAGTGAAAAGGTAACTGTCTCCAAGATAGGAAGAGCAGTCTCACCAAAAGCCAACCCCACTGGCACCTTCGTCTTAGACTTTCGGCCTCAAGAACAGTGAGGAAATAAATATCTGTTGTTTAACTTACCCAATCTGTAGTATTTTGTTAGAAGCCTATAATTACTAACTGACTCATATATTCTCCATGTTAAAAATAAGAAAAGAAGCACCTTTTGCTTAGGGCGTTTATTTTAGAAAGCTTGTACATCTTTGTCATATTGAAATGTATGTAAATATTCTTAAAAGATAACTTAGTCTCATTAATTTTAAGACCCAAAGATGCTGTTCTGAAAGCCTGGGAATCATCACTTTGAAAATTATCAAGGAAGATAACACCTCCATTTCTCAGGTTCAGTAGGAGGCTGGGAGGGTATGTTCCGCAGGTATCTTACTCCAAGTTGCAAGACAACCTCCTTTTATAAAGACATAAGAAGTTTATTTTTTTCTTTGGAAAAGCCAATTGTCTAACAGAGACGGTTACCCCAATTGCTAAGAACGTTTAAAATGAAAGGTGTGTGACAAATGGGACTGTAAAGTCCTCTTGAGGACAAGTTATTGCTTACCTTGAGAATTTGTATGTTAAAGGTTGTATCTGCTTTTTAAATAAAAAGGTGAGAGTTGTTTTTTTTTTTTTTTTTTTTTTTTTTTTTTTTCTGTCTTTGCAACTGCTGAGCTGATTTCCTGAGAAGTGCATCTCACTTTGGTTTCATGCTAAAAGAAATAAAGGTTATTCAATTAGAAAAAGAGGAAGTCAAATTGTCTCTATTTGCAGATGACATGATGGTATATTTAAAAGACCCCATTGTCTCAGCCCAAATCTCCTTAAGTTGATAAGCAACTTCAGCAAAGTCTCAGGATACAAAAACAATGTGCAAAAATTATGAGCATTCCTGTACATCAGCAACAGACACACAGAGAGCCAAATCATGAGTGACCTCCCATTCACAGTTGCTACAAAGAGAATAAAATACCTAGAAATACAACTAACAAAACATGTGAAGGACCTCGTCCAAAAGAAGGACAAACCACTGCTTAAGAAAATAAGAGAGGACAGAAACAGATATAAAAACATTTCATACGCATGGTCAGGAGGAATCGATATTGTGAAAATGACCATACTGCCCAAAATAATTTACATATTCAATGCTATCCCCATAAGCTACCAATGACTTTCTTCACAGAATTGGAAAATAAACACCTTCAGCTTTATACGGAACCAAAAGAGAACCTACATAGCCAAGACAATCCTAAGCACACAATTATGGAGACATCATACTACCTGACTTCAAACTGTACTACAAGACCACAGTAATAAAAACACCGTGGTACTGGTACCAATGTAGACCATACGGGACAGAACAGAGGCCTCGAAAGTAACACCACACAGCTACAACTGTCTGATCTTTGACAAACCTGACAAAAACAAGCCATGGGGAAAGGATACCCTAGGTAACAAATGGTGTTGGAAAACTGGCTAGCCACATGCAGAAAGCTGAAACTGGATCCCTTCCTTGCACCTTATATAAAAATCAACTCCGGATGGATTCAAGATTTAAAGATAAGACCTAACACCGTAAAAAACCTAGGCAGTACCATTCTGGACATAAGCATAGGCAAGGACTTCATGACTAAAACAGCAAAAGCAATGGCAACAGAAGCCAAAACAGACAAATGAGATCTAAACTTAAGAACTTCTGCACAGCAAAAGAAATTAGCATTAGAGTGAACTGGCAACCAAAAGAATGGGCAAAAAATTTTGTGACAGAGATGAAGAGACACTTTTCAAAAGAAGACATTCATGCAGCCAACAAACATGAAAAAAAAAAGCTCATCATCACTGATAACTAGAGAAATGCATATCAAAACCACTTTGAGGTACCATCTCATGCCAATTAGAATGGCAATCATTAAAAAATCTGGAGACAACAGATGTTGGAGACAATGTGGAGAAACAGGAATGCTTTTACACTGCTGTTGAGAGTGTAAATTGTTCAACCATTGTGGAAGACAGTGTGGTGATTCCTTCAGGATCTAGAAATAGAAATATTGTTGGACCCAGGAATCCCATTATTAGATATGTACCCAAGGGATTATAACACTTTCAATTATAAAGACACGTGTACACATATGTTTATTGTGGCACTGTTTACCATAGCAAGGACTCTGAACTAACCCAAATGCCCATCATAGATAGACTGGACAAGGAAAATATGTCACACATACACCATGGAATACTGTGCAGCCATAAAAAATAACTTCATGTCCTTTGCTGGAACATGGATGAAGCTGAAAACCATCATTCTCAGCAAACTGACACAAGAACAGAAAACCCAACATTGCATGTTCTCACTCATAAGTGGGTGCTGAATAATGAGAACACACAGACACAGGTAGGGGAACATCACACACTGGGGCCCAGGGGCTGAGGGGCTAGGGGAGGAATAGCAGGGTGTGGGCGAATTGGGGAGGGATAGCATTAGGAGAAATACCTAATGTAGATGACGGGGCAATGGATGAAGTAACAACCACCATGGCATGTGTATACCTATTGAACAAGCCTACATGATCTCCATATGTATTGCAGAACTTAAAACATAATATTTTTTTCTAAAATATAAGTGGATGGTGAACAATGAGACCACATGGACACAGGGAGGGGAACATCACACACTGGGGCTTGTGGGTGGTGGGGGAGGGGTGGGGAGGAACAGGCAGGGGTAGGGGGATTGGGAAGGGATAACACGAGAAATACCTAGTGTAGTTGATGGGAGGATCAGATGCAGCAAAGCACCAAGACGTGTGGATACCTATGTAACAAAATGCACGTTCTGCACATGTACCCCGGAAATTAAAGTGTAATAATAGTATTTCTTTCTCTTCTACCTTCGTGGAGAAGTTTTCTTGGTTGGGGGGAGATTTCGTTTTCAATTATGTGTCTCTAACACCTCCCAGTCTCCGTGAGAATGTTAAACATATATACATATATACATATATATGCACATGTATATGTATATATATATATATATATATATATATTTATATATATATGTATATAAACATCTTCTAAATTAATACTTTATCTCTTCATCTGTATTAGTCCAATTTGCATTGCTGTAATAAAGGGATACCTGAGGCTGGGTAATTTATAGGGAAATGAGGGTGATTAGACTCATGGTTGTGCAGACTGTCCAAGAAGCATGGCACCAGCATCTGCTTCTTGTGAGACCTCAGGGAGCTTACAACCATGGCAGAAGGCAAAGGGGAGCTGGCATCTAACATAGTGAGAGAGGAAGCAAGAGAGAGACAGGGGCAGTATCACACTTTAACAACCAGATCTCAGTGAGTGAAGAGAGCAGGAATTCAGCCATTACTGTGAGGAGGGCACCAAGCCATTCAGGAAGGATCTGCCCGATGAGCCAACACCTCCCTCCCAGCAGGCCCTACCTCCAACACTGGGGATCACATTTCAACATGAGACTTGAAGGGCCCAAACATTCAAACGATATCACCATCTCTGTTACTACTGTATCTACACAGGTAATGAGGGGTTCTGTTAGACTTCATTACATCTTAATTCTGCTGCCCATATCAGATAAACAATGGTAGGCTGGTAATGAGGAATCAGAAGTAGAGGCCAAAAGTGGTTTTACTCAGATGGCCATAGCATCATTTTAAATGTTTGGAAAAATTAGATTTCTTGGGTTAGTGCACTGATTAGTGGAAAATGCCCTGTGCTTGCAGTTGGAAGAATGTGGATCTGAACTCCGTTCCACCACTGACTCTCTCTGTGAGTCTTACCAGTCTCCTAATTTCACCCTGAAGCCCAATCTCCTCATCTGAAAACATCTCTTGTTTCTTCTAGGGTCACTGAGAGACCAGATGAAATATTACAGGTGTGCTTTGCATGATGAACACTTGTACCCTAGTGTTTTCTTAGTATTCACTAACCTTGCCATCTAAAGGGACTGACATTTACCAGCTAGTTTCCAAAGGGGCTTACTCCTAAAGGAAAGGAGAACTGATCTTTCCATTTCCAGTTCATCTGTCCATTCTTCTACTCCTTTAAACTTCTTCATAAAGACTTTCTTGCCTTTCAGCATTATATTCTATCTTTAATAACATAGGACATGGTGCTCACAGTTTTGCACATTTAATTTGTTCTGCATTGGGGGTTATGGTTCCTAAGGGAGATGCCCTATCAAGTTACCCTGTCTTTTCAGCTCAAGAATTCAAGGTGTTTATAAACTGAGGAAATACAATGACTTCAAGTGGAAAATAAAATGAAGAATAACTGCATACTACAAGATAGCAGTGCAATTTAGAGCTAGAACAGGCCTAGTGTGTTCTAAATCTAGCATAAACACATTTTATGTTATAAATATGGATTTTAAGTAAAAAACCAAGCTTTCTGTTGTGATTTATTTATTTAGGTTTCTCTCTAATTTGGTTGAGGTCTCTCTTTAAAGGAGGCCAGAAGCCAGCCCATCTCCAGGAGAGCCCTGGCCAGGAGGAAAGGAAGGCTCTGGGGTGTCAGTCAGGTAAGGCACAAGGAGGAGGCAACACAAAAACACAGGAACAGAAGAAATCTCTAACTTACACATCCTGGAGAAGGTCGGGGAGCGTCTGGAGGACGAGGGGCAGTCTGAAGGCCGTGAGGAACCAGAGAGCAGAGGGAGGGCCTGAAGCTTTCTTCTCGGGCTTTCCCGTGAGGGTGTGGCTTTGCTGATTTAAGAGAACACGTGGAGCTGGGCTTATTTACAGGGCTCTGGTGTCGACCATTAGGTTTTATCATGACCAGCAGCTGTGTGATGGGTGGGTTCTGACTCAGCGGGATGGGCCGCATCACGACCACTCAGGGATGGGGAGGGTTACCCAGATCGGAGGGGATACAGTGAGACTGGGCTTCAGACAACTTAGGTCAGGTCTGAAAATGGATGCTGAGGCAGCAACTATTAAACACATTTATGGCAGCTTTCCCCGAAACCTGGCTTTTAAATCATTTATATTACACATGAACAAAAACTAAACTGAAAATATTTGGAAGTAACCCCTTTGGTTTGCACTAATAAGCGGGAATCAAGTTTCTAGGTTGTCCTGTTTTAAGTCAAATGACAATGTTATTTAAGTTCTCCTATTCGTAGGTTCTCCTATTATAAGTAAAATGACAATGTCATTTCATCTTAAAGCTAAGATATGAAAATAGAGAGGGAAATATGTAGCCCTTTACCTGAGGTGTCAAAGTGTTTCTGTTCATAAAGGCCGTTTTAAGTTTTAGTTTCAGATTGATCTTGTTACTTTAGTGCAGTCTAGGTGAAAATATTCTTTTGAGGCTGTAAGACACATGTTCCCATTTGGAAAAAAGCTATTTCATTGACCATATATGTTTCTACTATGACTGTCGAGTGTTTCTTTTATCTAGAGGTTTATATTGCTAAAGAAGTTGCCTATGGTTACAGTTTGCAGCCAACAAGTTACCCTGAATTAGCACAGGTGGCTCTTGCTATAGGAATGCTGTGGCGTGAGGCTTAACCATAGTTCTCATATTGTGGTTCCCGAACCAGCAGCATCAGTTGTGTCTGAGAACTTATTATAAATGCAGATTCTCAGACCCCACCCAGACCTACTGAATAAGAGACTCTGAGTGGAAACCAGCAATCTGTGGCCCAACATGCCCTACAGGTGATTCTGGACTGCACTAGAGAGCCATCAATTTAATGTTACAGAAACCCCTTTAGGGTTTCTGTAGCACATTGCTTCAGTAATATAAATGTTGACTTTATTTTACTTAATGGCATATGTGATATAAATGGTATATTAATGTCATATAAATGACTATAAATGGTAGCACATTACTTAAATAATATAAATGGTCAACATTTTAAAATTCTTTTAGCTGGTACTGAAAACCACCATCCTGTTTAACAAGGGTTCAGCCTAACAACAGTGGTGGTCATCACAATTCACAGTTTTGGCCAGTTGGTCCTGTTCATAGACACAGTCAGTGATTCACCCAGAGGACTCACAATGAGTTGCAAACACGTCCCTTCTGCAGAGCTCAGACCGGGATGCCTTTTGAGATGCTAACTGGCAAAATAAGTTAAATGTCGTTGCGATTTACCCTGCCCTCATCTTCACCCTCATTCTGGGTCTTTGCTTTCCTTGAAACAGTCGCTTTCTCTGTGACCTTATTTATCCTCTCTCACTGTGTGCCCTTCCTCAAACTTGCAGAGAATCCACAAGATTCAGTAATCACCTTCTGAAGGTAGTTTCAGAACTGACTGCTCTCTTAGCTATATCTCTATCTTAGTAAACACAGTCACTTACATGTCCTCCTGTTAACATCAGCACAAATAAATAAAACTGAATGTGTGCCTCACATCAGCTTCCTATCTGAGCGTCCACATTTTTGTCAGTGGGAGGTTGCACAGATCTACAAGTTACCCTGATTCCCCTTTCTCCTTTGCTGGCTTGACCCTGGAATGAGCTATAGATTTTCATAATATATATCATATTTATCCATTTCTCCATTACTGTATTTAGAATGTAAACACCGGAAATGGGAAACTGTTTTCCAAAAGGCCTTCTTCTGTCCCTTTCTTATTCCCTCCCTCTCTTTCTTCCCTTTCTCTTAATTCCGTCCTTTTTTCCTTCTCTCCTCCTTTCTTTCCTCCCCTTCCTTCCACAAACAGATGGCAAAAGAAATGATTTAGCTCCTCTCCTTCTAGGTGTCCCACTGACTAAGAGCAGCCTTTGCATTCTTGAGCCTCAAAGTTCTCCACGTTCTGCTGACAATCTACTTCTTTCATCTCCCCTCCATCCACTTCCTGTATTGACTCTTATTGGGTCTCAAACTCAGACACACCGAAAAGCCTGATTGAAAGAGATATTTGAGACCAAATCCTAGGGTTTCTGACACAGTAGTTTCATGGTAAATCCCAAGATTTAACATTTCTGAAAAGTTTTCATGTGCTACAGATAGAATGTTGGTATCTCCCACAAATTCATATGTCCAAGTCCTAACCCCACAGTGTGTCTGTATTTAGAGATGGGGTCTCTAAGGAAGTCAGTCAAGTTAAATGAAGTCATAGGGTTGGGCCCTGGCCTGATGAGATTAGTGTCCTTATAAAATAAGGTGTTCTTATAAAATAAAACACCAGAAAAAGGAAAGGAAAGGAAAGGAGAAAGGAAACGAAAGGAAAGAAGAAAGAAAATGAAAGGAAAGGAAAGGAAAGCAAAATCAGATGTGGGTGTAATGCACACTAGCATGAGCAGGGGTGCGGTGTTGGTGGCGGATAAGATAATCAGGGAAGCCTTCTCTGTGAATGTGATAGAAGTGAGGGATGAGCCCTGGGAACTAATTTGAAGTTTCTTCAAATGGTTGCAAGTAGATTTACCGTATGCCTCAGTGATTCCATTGCTAGCTATATGCCCCAAAGACCTGAAAACAGGTGTTCAAACAAAAACTTGTATGCTCTTTAAATGTGTCAAGATCATAAATATGCAGGAAAGTCTTGGAAACAGTGTCAGGAAAACTGGATCAGAATGAAAAAACATATTTTACTCCCAAGCGGGGCAAGAGGTAAAAGGTAAATGAGTTTGTGAACTGAATTATCATGTAGGAACCATGCTGATTTCTTGATCTAGGGGTTATGCGGTGGTAACCTAGGAGAGTTTCCACACTTTGGATAAAATATACCGGAGTATTTTGTGGGATGTTGTAAATCTGGCACAGCAATAACTGGTGGGGACTCTAAGAAAAGAAACAGGTTATATTTTGCACTGCTACTGGAAGTTTCCTAGAAGTATGACATTATTAAAAAGTAAATTACTTTTTAAAACAACCATATCAATACTATGCCAGAAAAGCAGAGACGTCACCAAAATCCACTACAGAGGCTACTCTTCATCCAAAGCTGTGAACCCTTATAAAAGCCTCAATGTCAACCAACTCCACTTAGTAGATATTATTATACTTACTAGTATTAGAGGCTGCTGTGTGGACACATTAGTTTTACTGCACAGTGTGGATATTAGTGTTAGGGCATAGTGTACATATTATATTGGTGTTGTAGAACAGTGCAGATATTACATTAACATCAGGGAACCATACGGATAGTATTACATTAGCATTGGAAGCAACAGTGTGGATGTCAGATTAGCGTTAGAATATTATATTGGTGTGGATATTATGTTGGTGTTAGGGTACGGTATGGATATCATAGTAATGTTAGGGCACGGTGTGATTATTATATTAGAGGCCACTGTGAGAACATATCTTAGCAGCCACTGTGTCTGGATATTGACATTGATATCAGGATGTAGTCGTAATGATGGGATTTGGGGATTTCATTTTTCTAGATGAATTTCTTCCTTTGCTGAGTACTCTAAAGACTCTCTTCTCTGCACTCAAGGCCGTGGAAAGGAAGCTTTTTACTCACCAATGAACAAGACTTAGTTGACACCACCGTCGTGCTGCCCCGAGGAAGTCTTCGGGCACCTCAGAGGGAAGTTGGTCAGGGGTGGGTTCGTGCGCCCTCTGGTGGCACCAGAGCTCAGCACAGATACTCTTGCTCAGTTTCTCAGCAGACGTGCACCCCCGCCTGGCTGTCCTGAAATACCTATAAAATTCAATATTGAGTTTACTCAATGTAATAATTTTAGAAATTCAAACCAAAATGAAGCCCACTGTAGCCATTCCTTCCCAAAGACGGTGATGGAAGACTTTGGAAGCCATGTAGAATCAAATGAATATATACACAAATTAAGAAAAACAAAAACCTACTCAAAATAGTCCAGAGACTGTAATTTTAAATGCAAAACTATAAAAAATCTAAAAGAAAATCTATATGATGTTGAGTTTGGTGTTGACTTGTAACACAAAACATCAAATGCCAATTCATGAAAATATTGATAATGGACTTCATAAAACTAAGTATTCTACTGTGCAAAACTGTATGCAGAGAACAAAAAGAAAAGAGAGATGCGAGAAGATAATGACAAAACACATACGTGATTTTAAAACTGGGTAAATATCTGAACAGATACCTAACCGAAGCAAATATACTGATAGCAGGCAGGACATGGTGGCTCATGCCTGTCACCCCACATCTTTCGAAGGCTTAGACGGGTAAATATTCTGAGGTCAGAGTTCCAGACCAGCCTGGCCAACATGGCGAAACCCGTCTCTACTAAAAATACAAAAAATTAGCCACGTGTGCTGGTGGGCACCTGTAATCCCAGCTGCTTGGGAGGCTGAAGCAGGAGAATCGCTTAAACATGGGAGGTGGAGGGTGCAATGAGCCAGTATCGTGTCATTGCACTCCAACCTGGGTTACAGAGCAAGAAAGACTCCATCTCAAAAATATATATATGTATATATATATATATATATATATATATATATATATATACTGTTAACAACACATCTCATACATGTTGATATGTTTATACGAGGGGAAACTAGTTCGGGTCTACACAGGAAATCTGCATTTTCCTCCCTTTATTTAAAAATTGTAATTTTAAAAAATATCTCCTTACTTATTTGTACTAATAAGAAGCAGTAATTGACACTAACTACTCCCACTTTTCAAAACAAGGGCATTCATGATGCTGCAAAGTAATTTATGCAAACATATGTAATTTCAAAGAAATGCCTATTTTACAAGATTTATGTTAAAATAACACATCCATGTAAACATATTTATCATATATTTTTTCTTGTGGTGTGGTTCACTTTCTAGGAAATCTGGTCACCTTAGAACCAAGGAAAGACTTCAGATTTTGGACACTATTTCAATTTACAGCAGGACGTTTTCAAAAGTATAACTTAAAAAAAATTAAAATAGCAATTGATAGTGACTGAATCACTTATTATAATGAATGCCTGTCTTTGTTTTGTTTCCCAGCATTCCTTTTAGCTACAATACAACAAAAGCAAATATTTGCCACTGGAAAAAAATATTCAAAGAAAGACTGTAAAGGGAATTTGTGAGCACAATTATTCAATGTTTCATGATGATGCTTTCTAATACTGAAAAGTTAAAAGGGTTACTCAAAGTTATCCCCCCAAAGATGCTTTGAAGTAATCGATGAAACTAGAGAAACAAAAGTGGCAGGACAATCAATACGACTTTAGATGTCACTGTGTCTCGTGAGAAAAAGTAATTTACCTTTAGAGGATTGCTAAGAATGACCGGAAACCCAGACTCTGGAATGCATCTAAATTTAGTTGTCAATATCACTAGCAATGAAGGTGATAAAAAGGGATCTGTGTTTTATTTCTGTAATACAATACCAATGCAGTATTTAACGCTCCAAGGAAAATAAGTTATACCTGAAATACAGTTGACAATATCAGAATCAAAATAAGCTTCCTGACCAGGCACGGTGGCTCATGACTATAATCCCAACACTTTGAGGGGCCAAAGCAGGTGGATAATCTGAGGTAGGGAGATCGAGACCCGCCTGACAAACACGGAGAAACCCCATCTCTACTAAAAATACAAAAATTACCCAGGCTTGGTGGTGCATGCCTGTAATCCCAGCTACTGGGGAGGATGCGGCAAGACAATCGCTTAAACCAGGGAGGAGGTGGGTGTGCTGGGCCAAGATCACACCATTCCTCTGCCCTACTGTATGTGTAAAAATGCAAATTCACTGAACCAGACTAAATTGTATTCAGTGGAAGGCTGATCAAAAAATTCAAAAGAATGTAACTTTTGTTTTATCTACTTCTTACCTAGAACCACCCCCCACCCCGCCTTCCTACCTCCAGTTGTTCCACCTCACTGAACCGAATGACTTTACATCTTGCACATATTGATTGGTGTCTCATGTCTCTCTAAAATATATAAAAGCAAGCTCTACCCTGACCACCTTGGGCCCATGTTGTCAGGACCTCCTGAGGCTGTGTCATGGGTATGTCCATAACCTTGGCAAAATAAGCTTTCTACTTGACTGAGACCTGACTCAGATATTTAGGGATCACAATCCACAATCACCATGGTGTGACATTTGACTACAGCATTCAGTACAGAGATGAGCTATACAGGTATGGTATGTAGCCTGAAAGCAAGAAGCTATACCATATCACTTACACCATCCAGGTTTTACAAGGACACTTGATGGTGTGTGCACAAAGATGAAATCACTAAGGACACATTTCTTAGAAAGTATCCACATTGTTAGGAGACGCTTGAGTGTATTTTAAATGGTTAAAGCCTAGGAGGAAAAAAAAAAAAAAAAAAAAAAAAAAAAAGCAACTGAACTCCTGTTATGGTTTAATAACAAAGCTTAATATAGTTAACATATTTCACCTAATCTAAGATGCTAATAATTAACACACATTATTTTATGCAACATCACAAATAGGCTGCCAATTAAACCAACTTTCTGAATGACAACAAAAATGTAAACTTTCTTCTATTAATGCCAGGAAAGTAAAATGAATATGAATCATGGTTTTGACATGTTAAAGCAAAAAAGGGGAAAGCTGTTAGCCTGAGGTCTTCCCTAAGCAAACGAAACCGAACTTCGAGGCATGCTAACTGACTTAAAAACGTTAACCAACCAACCAGTCAATGACAAAATACCCAGCTGCCAGCTGGCTGTATGACTATTGACGCTGAGGGAACCATCCCCACAACTGGCGGTCGCCCAACAGGAGCCAATGAGAAACCTCACTCAGCAGCCACCGCTGAGAGCTGGAAGACCCAAGCCCTGTTTCTCACTCTGGTGCTTCAGGCACGATTCAAGCATCATTCCTTCCTTCAAATTTGCCTAAAATTCTTCTAACCCCTAAATTCTAACTTTTAACCGTAACCCTTATCCCTAATCCTCACCCTAAACTCTAACGATACGTTAGTTTCTACGTTTGCACTGATATGTCAGTGTTGATTATTAAAACTTGCACTGCAGCCACCGGGCCTCGGGCGGGGAGAACCTAGGTGCGAAGGATTCAGAGGAGCTTTCGGTGTCCAGTTTTCCATACCGAGATCTTACCAGTCTCTGACCCTAAGCATTGAAGGGCTGCAAACAGGAAGGAATTTACTCACTGTAGACGTGGCCCAGAGTTGTAGCGAGGCTATGCCCGCTAGGCCTGTGCCATGGAGCATGCAGCTCCACACTCACGGTTCCCAACAGACATATACTGAGAAGACTGCAACCCCGCAGACCGGCAGGATGCCGCGTGATGCACGCCAGGGCCTGGATGCCACACCACGCAAGCCGGCGCTGGGACGATGCACCACATGCCCCTAACCCCAACCCACCCCTAATCCCTAACCCCTAACCCTAACCCTGAGCCTAACCACGTTAAGTATAGGTTGCAATGAGCACAGATTGTGCTAATGCTCTCCACCTTTGGCAACAGAGCTACACTCTGTCTCAAAAAGGAAAAATACAAAAAAATAGCTAGGCATGGTAGTAGGAGACTAATCTCAACTACTTTAGGGGGCTGAGGCAGGGGACTTTTTGAACCCAGGTAATGAAGGTTACAGTGAACTGAGATCGCCCCACTACACTCGAACCTGGACAACAGTGCAAGACTTCATCTGCAAAGGAAAATAGAGACACAGTTAAACACACACTGCACTAATAAGACATGCAAACAGACATCAGGCACATAACAAGATGATCAGTATCATTACCATTACGACCATCTACACCGAAACCACAATGGCATATACCTTTGACACACACTAGAAAGGCTATAATCTAAAGAAATGTAAAATAACAAGTGTTAGCAAGGTCTGAGAGAAATGACCATCCTTAAATACCGTATGGGGAATATAAAATAGTGCAGCCTTTTTTGTTTAAACATGTATGTTACTGCGATTTAGGTTTTGGGGTACATTTGAAGAATATTCAAGATTGTCGCATAGGTACATACTTGGCAATGTGGTTTGCTGCCTTTCTCCCTATCGCCTATATCTGGCATTTGTCCCCATGATATCCCTCCCCAACTCCCACTACATGCCCTCCACAGACCCCAGTGTGTGATGCTCACCTCCCTTTGTCCATGTGTTCTCACTGTTTAACACCCGCCTATGAGTGAGAACATGCAGTGTTTGATTTTCTGTTCCTCTGTCAGTTTGCCGAGATTGATGCTTTCCAGGTTCATCCGTGTCCGTACAAAGGACACGAACTCGTCGTTTTCTATGTATATGTGCCACATTTTCCCTGTCCAGTCTATCATCGTTGGGCATTTGGGTTGGTTCCAAGTCTTTGCTATTGTAAACCATGCTGCAATGAACATTCGTGTGCACGTGTCCTTGTAATAGAACCATTTATAATCCTTTGGATATATACTCAGTAATGGGATTGCTAGGTCAAATGGAATTTCTATTTCTAGGTCCTTGAGGAATTGGCACACTGTCTTCCACAATGGTTGAACTAATTTGCACTCCCACCAACAGTGTAAAAGTGTTCCTATTTCTCCACATCCTCTCCAGCATCTGTCGTCTCTAGATTTTTTAACGATGGCCATTCTAACTGGCAGGAGATGGTATCTCAATGTAGTGTTGATTTGCATTTTTCTACTGCAGCCTATTTTTAACACAGTTTGCTGATTCCTCAAAAAGTTAAAAATACGCCGGGCATGATAGCTAATGCCTATAATCACAGCACACTGGGAGACAGAGACAGGTGGATTACATGAGCCCGGGAGTTAAAAGCTAGCCAGGATGACACAGCAAAACCCAACCTCTACTAGAAATACAAAAATTAACCAGGCATGGTGGCACACACCTGTAGTCCCAGCTACATGGGAGGCTGAGACAGGAGGATTGCGTGAGCCCAGAATGTGGAGGCTGCAGTAAGCTGAGATTGCATCACTGCACTGCAGCCTAGGAGACAGCACAAGACCTCATCTCAAAATGGAAAGGCCAAACATGGTGACTCACACCTGTAATCCCAGCACTTTGAGGGGTGGAGGCAGAAGGATCTCTTGAAGTCAGCAGTTAAAAACCACCTTGGCCAGCATGGCAAAACCCGGTCTCTACTAAAAATATGAAAATTATCCGGGTGTGGTGGTATGCACCTGTAATCCCAGCTACTTTGGAGGCTGATGCAGGAGAATTGCTTGAACCCAAGAGACTGAGGTTCCAGTGAGCTGATATCAGGCCACTGCACTCCAGCCTGGCCAACAGAGAGGCAAGATCGCACCAAAAAAAAAAAAAAAAAAAAAAAAAAAAAAAAAAAAAAAAAAAAATGAAAGAAAGAAAGAAAAAGAAAGAAAAGAAAAGAAAACCATAATGCCTGGGACTGGAGGAGTGTAGTGGCTCACGCCTATAATCCAGCACTTTGGCAGACTGAGACGAGCATGTACCTCAGGTTGGGAGTTTGAGACCAGCCTTACCAACATAGAGAAACCTCGTCTCTACTGAAAATACAAAAATTAACTGGGCGTGGTGGTGCTCACCTGAGGAATCACTTGAACTTGGGAGGTGGAAGTTGCAGTAAGCCGATTGTGCTACTACACTCCAGGCCTGGGTGTCAGAGCGAGACTCCATCTCCAAAAGAAAAAAAAATACAAAAACTTAGCTGGGCATGTTAACAGGAGCCTGTAATCTCAGCTACTCGAAAGGTGAGACACAAGAGTCATGTGAACCCAAGAGTGGGAGGTTGCAGTGAGCCGAGATCGCACCACTGCACTTTAGCCTGGGTAAAAGTGCAAGACTCCATCTCAAATTAAAAAAAGAAAGTGAAAAGACAGCACACAGTGCATTATATATCTAACAACAGTCTGTTAACCACAGTGTATAATTTGTCTGACTCAACAACAAAAGCAACCAAATTACAAAATCTAAAAACAGCTGAACACACACTTCAACAATATGACATGCAAATGGAAAACAAGCACATAACAGGATGATCAATATAACTCTCATTATGGCAATCTACATGGAAACCACAATGATAAACTCCTTTAACACACACTCAAAAGGCTATAATCCAAATAAATAGAAAATAACAAGTGTTAGCAAGGTCAGAGAGAAATCACCATACTTAAATACCACATGTGAATATAAAATGGTGCAGCCTATTTTTAACATAGTTTCGTATTTACTCACAAGTGAAAAATAGTCTGGGCACAATAGCTGATGCCTGCAACCACAGCACTTTGGGAGGCCGAGACAGGTAAATCACGTTGAGTCCAGCAGTTAACGATCACCCAGGACGACTTAGCAAAACCCCATCTCAACTAAAAATACAAAAATTAGCCAGGCATGGTGGCACACACCTGTAGTCACAGCTACTGGAGAGGCTGACACAGGAGGATTGCTTGAGCCCAGAATGTGGAGGTTGCAGTAAGCCGAGATTACACCACTGCACTCCAGCCTGGGAGACAGCACAAGACCCCGTCTCAAAAAAGAAAGGCCGGGCATGGCAGCTCATGCCTGTAATCCCAGCATTTTGGGAGGCCGAAGCAGAAAGATCGCTTGAGGTCAGGAGTTCGATACCAGCTTGCCCAACATGGTGAAACCCCGGTACCTGTAATCTCAGTTACTTGGGAGGCTGAGGCACAAGAATTGCTTGAACCCAGGAGGCAGAGGTTCCAGTGAGTAGTTGTCAGGCCACTGCACTCCAGCCCGGCAGACAGAGCAAGACCTATCTCAAAATAAAAAAGAAAGAAAACCAAAATACCTAGGAGTGGCAGGTGCAGTGGCTCACGCCTGTAATCCCAGCACTATGGGGAGTTGAGGCAAGCAAATCAACTGAGGTTGAGAGTTTGAGACCAGCCTGACCATTGTGGAGAAACAACATCTCTATAAAAAATACAAAAATTTTGCCGGGCGTGGTGGCACAGGTCTGTAATCCCAGCTAGTCAGAAGGCTCAGGGAGAAGAATCGCATGAACCCTGGAGGTGGAAGTTGCAGTGAGCCGATATTGCACTAATGCACTCCTGCCTGGGTGACACAGCAACAGTAATACACCATCTCAAAAATCAATAAATAAATACAGAAAATTGGCTGGGCATGGTACTGGGAGTATGTAATGTCAGCTACTTGGCAGGCTGAGGCAGGAGAATCATCTGAAACCAGGAGGTAGAGGTTGCCATGAGCCGAGATCACACTACTGCACTCCAGCCAGGGAAACAGAGCTAGACTCTGTCCATCTCATGAAAAAAAAAAAAAAAAAAAAAAAAAAAAAAAAAAAAAAAAAAAAAAAGATAGGGGGAACACAACCCACAGAAAGGAAGAAAATATTTGTGCATTACATGTCTAACAGTCTGTTAGCCACGATGTGTTATTTGTATAAATCAACAACAAAAACAACCAAATTACTAAATGGAGAAACAGCTGAACCCACACTCCGCCAATAAAACACTGAAATGTAAAACAGGCACATAAGAGATGGGTAATATCATTATCATTAGGGCCATCTTAACTGTATGACATACTCAATGTCATACACAATGACATACACACGCTTTGCCAAAAATACATGTTAATGGAAAACAAGCACATAAAAAGATGATCACTATCATGACTATGGCCATCTAAACTGAAACTATGACATACTCCCGCACACACACTAGAAAGGATATAATCCAACAAATGTTAATTAACAAGTGTTGGCAAGGTGAGAGAGAAACCACAATCTTTAAATACTGTACAGGGAACAAAATCGGTGCATCCTGTGTTTCACATAGTTCGGTAATTCCTCAAAAAGAAAAAAAAAAACTAGCTGGGCACGTCAGTTGATGCCTGTAATCCCAGCACAAGGGGAAGCTGAGGCAGGTGCATTGCGTGACTCCAGGAGTTCAAGACCAGCAAGGATGACAAAGCAAAACCACCTCTCTACTGGAAATACAAAAATTAGCCAGTTCATAGTGGCACACACCTTCAGTCCAGCTTGGGTGCCAGCATAAGATCCTGTCTCAAAAAAGAAAGCATGGCCATGGTGGTTCATGCCTGTAATCCCAGCACAAGGGGAAGCTGATGCAGGTGTATCATGTGACTCCAGGAGTTCAAGACCAGCAAGGACGACATAGCAAAACCACCTCTCTACTGAAAATGCCCAAATTAGCCAGTTCATGGTGACACACACCTGTAATCCCAGCACTTTGGTAGGCTGAGACGGACAAATCATTTAACATTCGGAGTTCAAGACCAGCTTGGCCAATATGGCCACTCAGACCCTGGATTCTACCTCTGCAGCCCACCTGCACCTGAACCCTCCTCCCTACATCGGTAAAAGCCTGGAACTCTCAGAACAGCAGACCTCACCAGCCATGGAACTTGATAGTCCTCAAGTTCCTGAGGATGGAGCTGCTGAGCTGGGCCCTCAAGTCCTTCTGCCTCATTTGCTCTCCTGGGATTGGAGGGGAGAGAGAGATGAAGACACGGCTGGTCCAGAATTATCCCCTGCACCCTGACAGTCACCCTGCAGAAAATCCCACTGATCTCACCAAGTGTGTCCCAAAGCTGCCTGCCTCTCCGCATCTCTGACCCTCAGTCCTGATCCATCCACCGTTATCCTGTGTCTGGACTCCTGCAGGAGCTGACCCAGGAGCGTTTCCCCAGGGAGGCAGCTTCTGATGCCCAGAGAACAGAGGCTGCCCCTGAGCCCACCTGTGGATGGCACTATCAGAAAGGCTACCTGGAGGTGAGTAATGCCTGAGCTACATCTTTTTTTCTTCCTTTCACATTTTTGGTGGGGTTTGGGGAGGGGGGAGATCTCACTATGTTGCTCTGGCTGGCCTCAAGCTCTTGAGCTCAAGTGATCCTCTGCCCTAGGCCTCCTAAAGTGCTGGGATTACAGCCTGAGCTACACATAAAATGACCAGGAGGTGGACACCAGGAAGGCAGAGGATGGGGCTGGGAAGAGGGAGGGGAGGCTTTGAGACAGGGAACAGCATGACTCAGAGGACACAGTGCGGCCAGAGGAGTGTGTGGGAAGGGTCACTTGGCACTTTCGGGTCAGGCAGGAATTTGGGGTCTCCTGTGCTTCACTGGGTGAGGGGGGCATCATCAGAAGGCAGCTGCCTGGAGAAGAATTTTTATTTTTTGAGATGGAGTCTTGCTCTTACCAGGCTGGAGTGTAGTGATGCAATCTCAGCTCACTGCAACCTCCGCCTCCTGTGTTCAAGCGGTTCTCCTGCCTGAGATTCTGGAGTAGCTGAGATGATAGGTGCCTGCCACCATGCTTAGATAATCTTTGTAGTTTTTAATAGAAATAGCATTTTGCCATGTTGGCCAGGCTGCTTTTGAACTCCTGATCTCAGGTGATCCGCCTGCCTCCACCTCCCAAAGTGCTGGGATTACAGGTGTGAGCCACCATGCCTGAAGGAGGCCACGCAGGAGGCTGGAGAAACAGTCCAAGTGACAGATGGACATTGGGACAGCTGGGCATAGAGAGGAAATAAACTCCTTCCCTTCATGCCCCTTGCCTCCCTCCCTCTCTCCCGCCTTTCTTTCCTTTCTTCCCTACTCCTTTCTTCTGCTCTCCCGCCCTTTCTTTCTTCCCTTTTTTCCTTTCCTCCCTCCCCCCTCTCTTCCTTCTCTCCCTCATTCCTTCTCTTCCTCCTTCAACTCTTTCCTTCCCTCCATCTGTCCTCCCCTTTCCTATGTGTCCTTGCCTCCCTCCTCTTCACTCCTCCCCTCCTCTCCTTTCTCCCCTCCCTCCTTTCTTCCCTTCATCTCTCCCTCCCTTCTCTCCACCCTCCTATCTTCTGTAGTTCTCAAACACTGATCCAGCACCTTCTGCATGAGGAGCACTAACTAGATACTGAGTCTGCCACAGGGAGTGGCCCGTGCTGCTGTGGAGCTTCCAGTCTAAGGAGAGCGAGGCCATCGGCCCCTGCCAGGAGCCTCCTGCAGGGCCCTTTAGGAAGTGCGAAGTGCTGGGGAAAAGCAAAAACAAACCCAGGACAGGCCAAGGAAGGGAGCTGCTGGGAGGAGAGGGATGGGCGGGCCATGTCCTTGCTGGATGGTGGTGAGGGAGGCAGCCCTGACTGCAGGGGGTGCTGGAGGGGACAATGGTCTTCTGGAAGGAGGGTGGTCCAGGTGGAGGGAACAGCTAAAGCAGATGCCTGGAGGGATGTGTGAACATCAGGCAGGTGTGAGGATGGGGAAGAATGGTAGGTGGAAAACGGAGGGAGACTGGTGGAAGGTGAGGCTGGAGGCAATGAGGCAGCCCAGGGTGAGCCTGGTGGGCCACTCTGGGGCCTTTGGCTCAGATCGAGAAAAATGGGGCCGCTGTGGGTCTGAGCAGAGGAGGGTGCAATGGATTCAGCTCACACAGGTCTCCTGTGGCTGGAAGGGCAGAGAGGCTGGGACAGAAGTAGGGAGTGAGCCAGGGCCTTGCTTCTGGATGCATTTTCAAGGTGATGCCAAGCACATCTTCTGACTAACGGAGTGCAGGAGAAAAAGGCATTGATCTGACCCAGGGCCCGGGGCCTGAACACTAGAGAGAGGAGTCCCCATCCATTGCGATGGGGAAGGAGCGGGGCAGATCTGCACAATGGGCAACTCACAGAGACAAGAACAAAGACAGACCCACCGGCTCCCACTCAGCTCTCCCCTCCCCATCGCCCATGCCAGGGCCTGTGTCTCCCTCCCTACTGCCTGCCTGGTCCATCCTTTTCCCAAAAGCCAAACCTAACAGCGATTCCTCTTCTTGGTGATGAAGAAATTCAGAAGGAGGAGGCTCAGGAAGACAGCGATGGCAGTGAGGGAGGAGGGCACAGAGGGCACAGAATGTCAGGAGATCCCAAGGAGCCCAGCTGCCAGAGGTGTGTGAACCACAGCAACTGCATCTTGAATAGGAGATGGGTAAAAGGAGGCTGAGACCTACTGGGCTGCGTTCCCAGGCGGGGAAGGCATTCTAAGTCACAGGATGACATAGGAGGTCAGCACAAGATACAGGTCACAGAGACATTGTCGATAAAACAGGCTGCAGTAAAGAAGCCAATCCAAAACCCATCAAAACCAAGATGGCCAGGAGAGTGACCTCTGGTCGTCCTCGCTGCCACATTGCCACCAGTGCCTTGACAGTTTATAAATGCCATGGCAACATCAGAAAGTTGCCCTGTATGATCTAAAAAAGGGGAGTCATGAATAATCTACCCCCCCATTCAGCATGTCATGAAGAAATAACCCTAAAGATGGGCACCAGTGCCCTCTGGGCTGCTCTATGGAGTAACCATTCTATCTTTACTTTCCTAAAAAACTTGCTTGTCTAGGAAAGCATAAACTTGCTCTGTGGCTCACACCTGTAACCCCAGCACTTTGGGAGGCTGAGGGAGGCGGATCACCTGAGGTCAAGAGTTTGAGAGCAGCCTGGCCAACATGGTGAAACCCCATCTCTACTAAAAATATAAAAATTAGCCAGGTGTGGTGGCAAGCACCTGTGATCCCAGCTACTTAGGAGACTGAAGCAGAAAAATCACTTGAACCCCAGAGGAGTAGGTTGTAGTGAGCCAAGATCACACCACTGCCCTCTATCTAGCCTGGGCAACAGAGTGAGACTCCATCTGAAAAACAAACAAACAAAAAAAACCACCAACCAAACAAAAAAAAAAAAATGTGTTTTCACTTTATGTACTCACCCCGAGTTGTTTCTTGCACGAGATTCAAGAACCCTCCCTTGGGGTCTGGATCGGGTCCCCTTTCCTGTAACACAGCTGCAGATCCTGCAGGGGGTCAGACTTGGGTCCTAAGATGCAGTCGGGGAATGTCATAATGGCAGCCACCAGGTCTCAGGGATCTGGGCTCATGGGGGTCTGCTGGGTCAGGAGGCACCTGCTGAATATGGGGTTCTTCAATGTCAGGGAGGGGAATGGTCCACTTACACGATGGGGAGAGGGTTATATTCAAGACAGAACATGCACGCACATGGCGGACTATGAGATGTTCCTGGCCACAACAGTGAAATTGGGACCTCTGGAATCAGGACCAGGTTCAAATCCTGACTCTGACGCTTGTGAGTGTGGCCTTGGGGCAAGCCACCTCCCTAATGTGCAATTCTCTTGTCTGTACAATGGGAACAGAGTTGTCTTTATTTTGCATGTTTGCTTATTACATTTAATTATTTCCCTAATCTTCATTTTACCCTCATGAGGGTTGTCAGACTTAGCAAAGCATCATACAGATGCACAGTTACCTTCGAAGACAAAGAGTAAATAAGGTTTTAGTTTAAGTCTCGTGCATTATTTGAGACATACACGAAGAGTCCAAAACTCACACTTCACTGGATGTCCTGTGTTTTCTCTGGCAACCCGGCTCCCCACCGACGTGGTGCTTTTGGGATAGTTATCTCCCGCTCTCAGCTTTGGTTTCTATATCTGGAAAATGTGGAAGTGGGAGGTAGAATAAATGATTTTGAAGTTGCTGTGACTTTCTGAGAGTCCTTCACATGTTACTTGAACCCATTCTCTTGCCAAGCCCAAGCCCCACCCCAACTCCAGTCTGCATGCCTCAGTTTCCCCTCTCAGTCCTTAGGAATACTGTTTTTTTTAAAAAAACTGGAGTCTCGCTTTGTTACCCAGGCTAAAGGGCAGTGTCCCGATCTTGGCTCACTGCAACCTCTGCTTCCCAACCAATGCTGTCTCAGCCTCCCGAGTAGCTGGGATTATAGGCGTGAATCATTATGCCTGGCTATTTTTTATATTTTTAGTATAAAAATTAGGGTTTCACCATATAGGGTTTCACCATGTTGCCAGGCTGGTCTCGAACTACTGGCCTCAAGTGAACTACCCATCTCAGCCTCCCTAAGTACTGGGATTACAGGTTTGACCCACCCCACCCAGCTCAAAGACAATGGAACACTACTTTCTAATCTTGAGTCAGTTTCACTTATGCAGCAATGGAGCCAGCTGGTGGCTCCATGGAGAAGTGCCCTGAGGGTAAACTGCCCGCAGCAGGGATCGGAAAAACACTCAAAGGAATCTGACAGAAGATTAGCATCTCTGGGAGAAAAAATGGTTCAATAAACTGTAGCAACCCCAGTATCCACACCTCCTTCACCAGGATCTCATGGTGATGTTAGGAGCTGTCTACCAAGAGGCAGGAAAAATGCACAGGGAAAGTGACACAGTGCATTATCTGCAGGTATCTTGGTCTTCTCTGATTTTTTTTTTTTTTTTTTTTTTTTTTTTTTTTTTTTTTTTTTTTGGTGGAGTCTTGCAATGTCCCTCAGGCTGGAGTGCAGTGGTGTAATCTCATCTAACTGCAACTTACACCTCCCGGGTTCAACTGATTCTCCTGCCTCAGCCTCCTTAGTAGCTGGGATTACAGGGGCCTGCCACACCATGCCTGGCTAAGTTTTGTATTTTCAGTAGAGATGAGGTTTTGCCATGTTGTCCAGGCTGGTCTTGAACTCCTGACATCAAGTGATCCACCTGCCTCAGACTCCTAAAGTGCTGAAATTACAGGCATGAGCAACCACACACAGCCTGGTCTCCTCTGATTTTAGCAATGATGGTGTCGACCTGATCAATTGCCCTGAATTTTCCCTTGTTCTTCCTGTCTGTCTCTTTCTTCCTAATGAAGACAAGTATGCACTACACATCAATCACTGTCTGAGTGCCTTCTATTGAATTTGCTAAGCACCTAATGTTTGCAAGGCCCTAGAATACAAGGTGAAGGAATTAGAAAAAAGTCCTGGCCCCTAGTCCTGCCAAAAACAATCATATGTATGCGCATTTGATTTTTTAAAAAGTATTCAATTATAATCAAAATGCCACTAACATTTTCACAAGGTCAGGCGCAGTGGCTCACACCTGTAATCTCAGCACTTTGAGAGGCCAAGATGGGTGTATCATTTGAGGTCAGGAGTTGGAGGCCAGCCTGGCTGACGTGGTGAAACCTGGTGTCTACTAAAAATACAAAAATGAGCCAAACCCAGTGGCACACGCCTATAATCCCAGCTCCTCAGGGGGCCGAGACTGGAGAACTGTTTGAACCCAAGAGGCAGAGGTTGCAGTGAACTGAGATTGTACCACTGCACTCCAGCCTGGGTGATGTAGCCAGACTCTGTCTCAAGAAAATAAAACATTTTTTACTATTTTTAGAAAGAGTGTCTTGCTCTGTCTCAGAGCTGGAATTCAGTGGCGTGATCACAGTTCACTGAAACCTTGAACTGCTGGGCTCAAGGGATCCTCCTGCCTCAGCCTCCCAAGTAGTTAGTACT
>NW_027412488.1:0-50916 GCF_048565385.1 Saimiri boliviensis | reverse complement strand
TACCTCCCAAAGATCTCACCTCCTAATACCATCACATTGGGGATAAGGGTTTTAATGTATACACTTGAGAGGAGAACACAGTATGTAGTCCATAACATTCCGTCCTGGCACCCCAAACTGTATGTTCTTTTCGCATGCAAAATATATTCATTGCATCCCCCAATAAGTTGATGCTTAATTAATTCCAGCATCAACTCTAATATCCAAAGTCTTAATCTAAATATTATTTAAATCAGATATGAGTGAGATTCATTCTGATGCAGAAGTTTTCTCCAGCTGTGAACCTGTGAAACCAGACAAATTATGCATTACTAAAATACAATGGTGAAATTCATAGTTTTTTTAGAGCACAGGGAGTCTTTAAGAGAGATTATATGCTGCGCAGTAAAGTTTATAAAGATTAAAATTAAATGAAATATGTTCTCTGACCACAAAGGAAGTTCATTAGAAATCAGTAATAGAAAGGTATTGGGATGAATGTCTTAATCTTTGGAAACTAAAGTACATACTTTTAACTAAACCGTGGATCACAGAAATCAAAAGGACAATTAGTATTTTGGACTGAATGAAATTAAAACACAGCAGTTAAAACGTATAGGATGTAGCCAGAGAGTAGGTAGAGAGAAATTAACAGCACTAAACACACGGGAATACAGGCTCACTGCAGCCTTGACCTCCTAGGCTCAAGCCATCCTCTTACCTCAGCTTCCCAAGTAGCTGGGACTACAGGTGCATGCCACTATTCCTGACTAAATTTTGCAATGTTTTGTAGAGGCAGGATTTGCCATGTTATCCAGATTGGTCTTGTACTCCTGGGCTCAAGTGATCTGCCTGCCTCTGCCTCCCAAAGTGCTAGAATTACAGGTGTTAGCCACTGTGCCCAGCCACTAACCACATATTTTAAGAAAGAAGAAAGGTCATCAATGACTTAAGCTTTAACTTTAAGAAACTGTTAAAGTAGAAATTAAGCTAAAGTTAGTATAAGAAAGAACATAATGGAAATAAGGATATAATAGAAAAAAAAATCCATGAAATAAAAAAACAAAAAACAAAAAACAGCAGAAAAGTAATAAAATCCCAAACGGATTCATTGAGAATTATCAATGAAATTGATAAAACTCTAATAAGACTAATCAGAGATAAAAAAGAGAAGATACATATGCCAATATCAGGAATGAGAGAGGGAATATCAATACAGATCATATAGATAATACTATGTATAATTTTGTGCTAATAAGATAAATAATATAAGCAAGTTCCTTGAAAGACACAAATTATCAAAATTCCTTCAAAAATAAATAAATAACCTGAATAGCACTATATCTATTAAATTTATTAAAGGAATTGAATCTATAGTTTAAAACCTTCCCACAGAGAAAATATTATTTCCAGAGGCTTGTCTTATGAATCCTACCAAGCATTTGAGGAAGTAATACCAATATTGTGCAAATTCTTCCAAAATTTGAAGAAGAGGGAATGCTTCCCAACCTGTTCTATAAAGTCAGCATTACTTGATACCTAGTCAAAGACATTATATAAAAAACTACAGACAAATATCTATAATAAGCATAGTTGTAAAAATTTTTAATGAAATTTGAGAGTGTCAAATAATACAACAATATATAGAAGTGATAACATGTCACGACTGGGATTAACCCAGCAATGCAAAGTTAGTTTAACATTTGAAAATTTACAGTAATCAAAACAGCATGGTACTGGTACCAAAGCAGAGATATAGACCAATGGAACAGAACAGATGCCTCGGAGCCAACACAACATATCTACAACCATCCGATCTTTGACAAACCTGACAAAAACAAGCAATGGGGAAAGGATTCTCTGTTTAATAAATGGTGTTGGGAAAACTGGCTAGCCATGTGCTGAAAGCAGAAACTGGAGCCCTTCCTGAAACCTTACACTAAAATTAACTCCAGATGGATTAAAGACTTAAACATAAGATCCAATACCATAAAAACCCTAGAAGAAAATCTAGGCAAAACCATTCAGGACATGGGCCTAGGCAAAGACTTCGTGACCAAAACACCAAAAGCACTGGCAACAAAAGCCAAAATAAACAAATGGGACCTAATCAAACTCCACAGCTTCTGCACGGCAAAAGAAACAGTCATTAGAGTGAATAGGCAACCAATGGAATGGGAAAAAATTTTTGCAGTCTACCCATCTGACAAAGGGATAATATCCAGAATTTACAAGGAACTAAAACAGATCTACAAGAAAAAAACAAGTCCATTCAAAAGTGGGTGAAGGATATGAACAGACACTTTACAAAAGAAGACATGCATGAGACCAACAAACATATGAAAAAATGCTCATCATCACCGGTCATTAGAGAAATGCAATCAAAACTACATTGAGATACCATCTCATACCAGATAGAATGGGGATCATTAAAAAATCTGGAGACAACAGATGCTGGAGAGGATGTGGTGAAATAGGAACACTCTTACACTATTGGTGGGAGTGTAAATTAGTTCAACCATTGTGGAAGACAGTGTGGTGATTCCTTAAGGACCTAAAAATAGAAATCCCATTTGACCCAGCAATCCCATTACTGGGTATATATCCAAAGGATTATAAATCATTCTACTATAAGGACACATGCACACGAATGTTCATTGCAGCACTGTTTACAATAGCAAAGACCTGGAACCAACCCAAATGCCCATCGATGATAGACTGGACAGGGAAAATGTGGCACATACACACCATGGAATATTATGCAGACATCAAAAACGATGAGTTCATGTCCTTTGTAGGGACATGTATGACCCTGGAAACCATCATTCTCAGCAAACTGACACAAGAGCAGAAAATCAAACACCACATGTTCTCACTCATAGGCGGGTGTTGAACAATGAGAACACATGGACACAGGGAGGGGAGCACTACACACTGGGGTGTGTTGGGGGGAAATGGGGGAGGGACAGGGGTGGGGAGGCAGGGAGAGATAGCATGGGGAGAAATGCCAGATATAGGTGAAGGGGAGGAAGGCAGCAAATCACACTGCCATGTATGTACCTATGCAACAATGTTGCATGTTCTTCATATGTACTCCAAAACCTAAAATGCAATAAGAAAAAGAAAATCTATCAATTTTATACATCATGATTAGCTTAATATATGAGAAAAAGCATTTGACAAATTCCAATATTCATTTCTGACTGAAACCTCTCAGAAAACTAGGAATAAAAGGAAAATCCCTTAATCTGATGAAGAGTTATGTAAAATGTACAATTAAAATTATACTCCATGAAATACTGGATGTGTTTCTCCTTAAGATCATTGAAAGTTGTCTGCTCTTACCATTTCTAGTAAATATTGTAGGTTCTAGCCAGTGCAATAAAGGGAGGAGAAGAAAAAGCAATCCATGTACAGATTGGAAAGGAAAAAGTAAAACTATCTGTTCATAGATGGCAAGATTGTCTCTAGAAAATTCAGTAGAATCTACTAAACCTACCAAAGCTAATCTAGATTTGCTAATTTGCAATATACAAAATCAATTGCAAAAAGTGTGTTTTAATTCTATATATTAACAACAAACCATTGGAAATTGAGTTTTTTAAAATACTATTTTCAGTAGAGTAAAAATGTAGCATACTTGGGAATAAATTGCGCAAGAGATGTCCAATATCTGTATGCTGAAAACTACAAAACATTATTAAGAGAAATTAAAGAAAACCTAAATAGAATGCATCGCTGCAATGGAATACATGTTTATATCTCCCCAAAATTCATGTTGAAATCCTAACCTAACATGACAGTATTAGAAGGTGAGATCTTTGGGAGGTGATATAAAGGCAAAGCCCTCATGAATGGGATTAGTACCTTTATTGTAGAGGGCTCCCTGGAGAAATCCCTCACCCTTTGGCCATGTGAGGTTGAAGTGAGAAGATGGTCAACAGTGAGGAAGTGGGTCTTCACTTGACACAGAATCTGCTGATGTCTCTCAATCTTAGACGTTCCAACTTTCAAAATGGTGAGAAATAAATTTCTGATGTTTATAAATCTGTGGTATTTTGTTAAAGCAGCCCAAGCAAACTAGGACAGCCTTCATAGACTGGAAAACTCATTATTGTTAAGACAGCAATTTTTCTGAAATTGAACTCCAGATTCAACAAAATCACAATTAATATACCAAAAAAATTGGTTAGAAATTGACAGATTCTTCTAAAATTTTCTGAAATGAAAAGGCCTTAGGATTCCTAAAATAACTTTGAAAATGAAGAAAAGGTTAGAAGCATATTATACAACAGTGGTCACCAAGATGATATGGCCCTGGCTTAAGCATAGAGAAGTCAGTGAAACAGACTATATAGTCTGGCAAATAGTCCACACATATATGGCTAATTTATGTTTCAGACAGGTGCCGTATCAATTCAATGAGGAAAGGATAATTGGTTTCAACAAATGGTGCTTAAAAAATTAGACTCTTTGCACAAAAAAATCAATTTTGACTCTTAACCAAATAGCAAAAAGTAACTTGAAATGAATCATAGACTTGATTGTTAAAGGTAAGATTATAATGCTTCTTGAAAAAAAGTTTTGGAGAAAAATCTGTGACCTTACATTTAAAAAAGATTTCTTAAATTTGACACAAAAAGGAAAAACTATAGAAGAAAAGTTTGACAAATTGAATTTCATCAAATTAAACCTTTTGTTTTTCAAAAGTCACTACTGATAAAATAAGCCATTGACTGATAGACGACATTTTCAAAATGTGTATACAGCAAAAAGATGTAGCTGAAATATATAAAGAATTCTCATACTAATTAAGAAGACACACAACTCACTTTTAAAGAGGACAAGAAGGCCAGATGTGGTGGCTCACACCTGTAATCCCAGCACTTTGGGAGGCCAAGGTGGACAGATCACGAGGTCAGGAGATCAAGACCAGCCTGACCAACATTGTGAAACCCTGTCTCTACTAAAAATACAAAGGTTAGCTGGGTGTGGTGGCATTTGCCTGTAATCCCAGCTACTCAGGAGGTTGAGGCAAGAGAATCATGCAAACTCGGGAGGCAGAGATTGCAGTGAGCCGAGATCGTGCCACTATATTCCAACCTGGCAACAGAGCAAGACGCTGTCTCAAAAAAAAAAAAAAAAGGACAACAAATATGGACAGTTCACCAAGGGAGATATGTGGGTAGCGAAAAGCCACACGCCAAAATGTTTAACATCATTAGTCATTAGAGAAAGTGCAAATCAACACTACAATAAGGTACCATTGCATACTCATAGAATGGCTAAAATTTAAATGACTAACTGTATGAACTGTTGGCAAGGGTGTGAAACAATTGGAACTTTCATACACTGTTCCTGGGAATGTAAAATGCTGTAACAATTTAGAAAAACAGTCTGGTAGTTTTTTAAAAAGTTTAATCTAAACCTCTTATATGTCCCAGACACCTCACTCCCAAGTATATGCCCAAGAGAAATAAAAACACATATCAGCACAAAGACTTATATATGAATGTTCATAGCAACTTTACTTATAATAGCCAAAAACTGGAAATAGCTCAGATATTTGTAAACAGGTGAATGGATAAACAAATTACCATGTATCCATGCAATGAAATACTACTGAACAGTATAAAGGAATTATAATACAAGAAAGGGTCTCCGAATAATTGTGCTGACTGAAAAAATGCAGACAAAAATACATTCTTTATAATTCCATTTATACAACTTTTTAGAAATTACAAAATCTAAAGTATTGTTACAGAAAGCTGATGAGTGATTGCTTGGGATAGTTGGGAAAAGGTTCATGTGAGGTTTAGGAGGGCTTGCCAAGAGGCAGGAAAAAATGTTCAAGGGTGATGAGTATATTCACTAGCTTGATTATGGTGATGGTTTCATGTGCTCGTTGAGATGTAAGCATTGGCCACATTGTACACTTGAAATAGTTGCAGTTTATTATATCTCATACCTCAATAAACCTTTATAAAATCTATCATTGAATTGTATTTATTGTCTGCTTCTTTGGTCTGGATTATAAAACTATAGAGCAAAGGGTCTCTGTTTTGGTCAGACTGTGTGCTTTAAACAATAGTAAGATTATAGGACAGCTAGACACATAGCAGGGATTAATAAATATTTAATTGAAGAATAAGTGATTATAAGAATAACTTGTTTGACTAATAAAATTAATGCCTCAATGATAATCTTTTTAGTTAATTTTTCATTTTTCCATTATTTTACAATCTTAATTAGATTAAAATTGACAAATTAGATTAAAAGTATATCTGTTAACTGACCCAGAAAGTATTGATATAACATAAATACTTAATAAAAGCTTGATCTTTATTGTGGGGTATGAGTGACTACAACCTTATTTTAAGACTGCTTTGTGCTTATAATAAACTTGGTCATTACCAGTTGTTAACTATTTCATTATGATTAAGTCAAGTTTCACTTAATTGGAGTTTTATTAAATATTATGCAATTATTCTAAAAAAGTTACTAAGTCCCTATGTAGTTATTTGTAGTTTCTTTTGGTAGTTTGTTATTTATAGTAGTTTTCTTCAATAAAGAGTGTATTCTATTTTATTACCTTCAAAAGTATTTAAATATAGATTGTATAAACTTGACTGTTCCTTAATTTTGAAATGATTTTAATACTGTCTAATATTTATTACACTATATAATATGGCAGATTTCAGATATCACTTGCAAAATCCTCAAACTATTGATTATGCTTTTGATATGGTTACTATAAATTAAAAGAGTTCTTATTTTAATATTTGTTGATGGATGTATCTTCTCTGAACCTCATATTCTTCATAAGTGCTTCTTAAACTGTGAAGACTTGTAGAAAAGTTATTATTTTTTATTATTTTCTAAAATAATAAAGTTTCCATGGTAAATTATTGAGAAGATGTCAATGTGTGCATGAGGTCTGTATATTAATCAACTGCTTTCATATTAGGTGGAAGTATGATTTAAAGTGCCTTTTATTCATAAATTCATGACTAATGTACATATGTAGACTCTAACAAAATACTTCCAGAAAGATGAAAGGGGAAGTCAGGCTAAGCAGAGTTTGAATATGAAATATGAAGTGTCTGCTCAAAAGTCAAATGGAAAATTAGTGCTTATCTACCAATGCTATTGTACCACTGTCTTGCTGATTTCATCATGTTGTAGTTTCTACCCTTGCATGTCTTGCTCTTTTTTATTTTCTCACTTCTACTTTCCGTTTTCTTCATCTTCTTTTTTATCCATTTAGTATTGCTGCATCCAGTCGCTCAATGTCACTTAGAAATTGTCTTCAACTCAATGTGTCAAGTTAAAAGCCCACACATGGAGATAGTCTGCTTTTTATAGTTATTCTTTGTAACATAGACACAAGCTCTTTAAATTGGTTGTTTTACACTAAATTCTATGTTGTGGACCTTAATTTCTCAGAGTACATATAACTGTAGTTGTTTGTTATTAAATAAATAATCAATTTGTATAGACACTAAGTCCCAATTTCCTCAATAATGCAGCAGGCCCCATGGAGTCACTGTATAGAAAATTTTCTGAAATCCCATTTGTAATGGTTTCTCTCTGGAACAGTGGAAAGGGACAATGAATATCAAGTCTACTTAGGAACTACAGATACTATGGTACAACAGCAAAATTAACACCCTTATATTAGTCAATGGGATCTGAGAGTAAATTAGGAACTACAGATACTATGGTACAACAGCAAAATTAACACCCTTATATTAGTCAATGGGATCTGAGAGTAAGAATGTTTTACTCTCCAGTATCTTTTGACTTTCTAGAAAGATAAGATGTGTCAAGAATGATTAGGTCTAAACTGTGGGTTGTAGGAGCACATATTCTCCCTTTCAAAATGCTTTCTTATTTTCATGGTATTTCCATCACCCTCATATTCCCAATTCTAGAACAACTACACAGATGTTTCTGTAGGGAAGTAGGAGAAGCAAGACTATTAATGACCTTAAGCCTCCAAATTATTTTGAGGTTTCCATCTTCTTAATAGCCTCCTGAAGACCTTTGCTGCACTACAATGTGGAACTCCAGTCAGTTGGTACTGGAAAGATTCCATTGGCGTCTCTGTGTGTCTAACATCTTGGTGTTGGAGATGCTGCCTGAGATAAATAAAATAGATCACACTTACTGGGCACCAACGGTATGTCCAGCATTGTTCTACATGCTGTTTGCCTGTTACCTCCTCCAGTGCTCACAACAACCTTATGTGATAGATTATGTCCTTTTTCACAGATGGTGAAACTGGATCACAAAAAGCGTAAGTAGCTTACATAAGATGATGTAGCTGATAAAGAAAATATTTTTGAATCCCTAATTTTTTATTTTGGAGCTCTCATTTTCTTAACCACTATGTTATTGAAGACTCTGGCCGTCCACAGTTATTATCTTTATAAACATGTTATGTCACTTTTTCAAAGATCCTGCCTATCAAAGATGGGAAAAGCAAATAATTTCATGGTTTGCTATCTAACCAATAGAAACAATCTCCACATAGCAATAACCAAATAATCTGACAAAAGGATATCACCAGTTAGTATTCACTTTAGATAAAGAAATGCAAATTGTTACAGAGCGCTTTTCACTGTCATAAACAGGAAAACTATAGCGAAGGGAAAGTAGACCATACCGATGACTTGAGTTTGCAACATGTGCTTGTGCTTCTTTTCCCTTTAAACTAGGTATCAAGCTTAGTTCACAGGTTCTGATTCATTGCCATTCTATTTAACTCTACCTGACAAATTTATGTTTGTCATAATACTTTTGTGTATATGTGAATTAGAAAAAAATGGCCTCTATAAGTAGAATTTTAGTAAATTAGGGTTGGGATCAACAAAAGGGGAGAAACAACCCATTGAATGTCAAGTGTCTCCGACTGAGAATGTATCACTTTGGTATGAATGTCAGATTGATACTGGCAACACAAAGACTGAAATCTATTTTGTTTTCTCTATTGAGAGTCTTTATAGACTGTATTCTGAAATAGCAGTGATTGGAGTTATTCTTAGGACTCTGCCACTTTTAAACTTTGTTTCATTTTATATCTGTTCTTTATTTGTTTCAACTAATTCTTGCATTCCAGGCTGTTTTATCCACAAATGTATTACTTCGCAAAAATCAAAGATTGTTATACAATGTGGAGATTCATAATTTTCTTCAGCCTTTTGTTTTGTTTGACTTGCTTACTTCACTCAAATATTCTAACCAGCAATATCCTAGGAATTTTTATGTCAGGTATTTAGACATAAAATAGAATTCCAAGAAGTAAATAAAAATTATACCTGCATCCCATAATTCCTACCACTAGACCAGTTCCCAGGGTCTGATTTGATACAGGTGGGCTTTAAAGAGTTGGCCCATTTCCAAGCCATCTCCTATATTCATAGAAAAATTCATGAAACAATTAGTTTCAGTGTCAATTATGGTCCATATGTGTTATTAAGCTTAGCTGACTTCAAAAATGTTTTTTTCTGTTATTTCATCCAAATGGTTCATAAATACATGGCAGTCTATCCACATATTTGAGTGAGAATAATGCTGATTTAATTGTATCTTTTAAGATAAGTGAGGAGGGTTTTTTATTTTTATTTTATGGAAATATTTAATATTTTTAAATGATGAAATATGGTAGAAAACAGTGAATCAAAGATATGAACAATTTTAAATATGCTTGTATCAAAATATCCCATATGCTCCATAAATATATATACCTACCATGTACTCACAAAAATTAAAAGAGGTAAAATCCTTAGAAGATCTACATTTCTAAAAAAACAAATAAGAAAAGCAACATATGTACTCGATAGGCATAAATTTGTACCTGTTTTAAGATGGCTTTTTAGATTCTTTGACACTAAGAAATAAAACACTAACAACAAGCATTATTAAATAGTAAAATGTTATATTGTAAAGATGTTCCAAGTACTTTTGCTTTCTGGCATTACTTTTTATATTTTTTTTGGGGGGGCACATATCCAGATGTATTAAACTAAACCCTCTCTCAAGCATTATGATAGCATACCACTCTGTCCAGTATTGCTATTGGTTCTTAGTTTAGGGTGGGATAATTTTTAGTCCTTTCTAAATTACTGCTCCTATAGATGTCTCAATCCTCATTTGTCATTTTGTTTAGGTTCTGGCTTTTTTCTGCTCTGCTTCTTTCTTAAGTATGGGACTCAGATCTAGTTTTTCAGTTCCCCAAAGTTACAGTGCAACAAGGTTACCTATGTAATTGTCTTGGGTTTGCTGGTTAACATAGGGAGTTTAAACACAGAAAGAACAAAAACACAACTTAGAACAGTAGTTTTTAAAAGTCCTCTGGCCATGCTGGCTACTAGGAATTTCTCAATGGCCATCTTTTTCCTTGGTTGTCATTTTTTCTGAATGTATTATTTTCCTTCTATCAGATATTTCTCTCATTTCTAGGATTCAATTAACTGGCCGCTATATCTCAGTCACCCCTTGAACCATCAATGAAAAAAGTAGACAGTTTTTTTCTTAAAAAAAAAAATCAGGTTTTTCACATTAACCGATTAGTCCAAGGAAATACAAAAATATTCTAGTAAGTAAGTAAAGAAATAATACATAAGTAAAATATTTCATTAATTTCTTTTACATATTAGGTTACTGAGCAGTTTTGTGGAGCACATCGTGCTAAGAGTTGAGTTGGTATCCAGTTGATAGCTGTGGGGCTGTTTGGCTGCTGACGGCAGTGCCCATCCTGATTGACTGGTTCCCATACCTAGCAGTTATTAAATACTTTGAATATTATGTCTGGCTAAATCTATTTCATATTTAAAATAAAGGCACACATTAATGTATGATACGTTTTAGTTTTCTTGTAGTTACTTTATTTTTTATTTACAGTTGAACGACCTCAGGTTGCTTTGCTTGTAGTCAAAGATTAATAGTAATGATATATCTTAAAGAAACAATAAATATTTGTAAGAAAACTTTCTAGTAGAACATATCATTGCTATTTTCTTTTTTCCCCATCTACCCACCTCAAGATCAATTTGCAAATTTACATGATTTTCTCAGTGGCACATAGATCAGAATTTAGCATTTAAAAACATTTACATATAAGTTTTAGAAAACATTTAGCTCTTTCTGTGTTTTTTATCTTGTGGGATTTTTGATAAGTTAAAAAAATCTCAAAGCTGGTCTGAATTAACTACTGCAATGAAAACTGAAAAACTAAAATTTCAATGTGGATAACATATTGAAGCATATTTGTTTAGATTCTTCTTTTAACTGATTTTCTCTGGTTTAAGTATAAACTTCTAAAAGCAGGCATAGCAGTGTCTCGATCAGATGCATCATACTAGGAGTCTAACTCCGAGCATGTTTACTTTAAGATTACGTATTTGATTCAATGTTTATATCTCAGAATGTTTGAATGTAATTTCCAGAAATCAGTCTATAAATTAAAAATAAGGAGATGAAAATATTTTTGTTTAAGAGAAAAAGGCCATCTCTCCCTGGTCCATAGCACTTATAATCTCTTAGAAACAAGGCCTCCTTCTCTCTCTCTCTCTCTCTTTTTTTTTTTTTTTTAATTTGAAAAATGTGGGAATAGGATGAATATAGTTCTATGGCAAATCATAACCCTAAGAAAGTAAATACAAATACATTTCTTGTTTTCTGCTACCGGTAAAGATGTCTGCTGCTGGTTCCATTTTAATAAAGGTGCTGACATTATCACTACAGTAAAAGAAGCAGTAGAAAGGCTGCCGTCTTCTTTTTTAAAGCCCTATATTAAGTCTTTAAAGCTAGCACTTTTTTCAAATTCCCGGTATAAAAGCTCAGATGAACAGTGAGGAAATTCCAAGATGCCTATAGAAAACAAAATTGTAGCCCATGTTTCATTACAATATCTCCTAGCTCTTAAGATATATAACATGAATATTTATTCGTTTTTGCACATTTTAACATCTCTGGAACCAGGTTGTGTGTTGTGGGGGCCCTGGTTTCATCACTGTTTGTCCATGTGCATCAGAAACTTGCAGAATGAATGTCAGGAGCTTGGAGTGAAATTCCAGAGACAGCACTCCATCAACAACACTCTCTACTGCCTGGAGAACAGTACTGTGTCGTAAACAAATTAGAGTTGAAAATATCTGGCGAGACAAGACTCAAAATGTGGGTAAACTTCAGGAAGACCTTAACCAATTTGTTTCACTTATATTTTAATTTTTACAAAGGCCTAGGAATGATATAAGATAACCCATCGTTCAATAAGTACTAAAAAGAAAAACCTTTGAATAGGTATGAAGTGAAAGTTCTGCATTATAGAAAACATTGTTCTATAAGTTCTTTAGCAGTATTTTTCCCCCTATGGTATATGAAATAATAGCATTCTCACAATCAGTACAGTACTGTGATTCTGATATACACACAGATTGTGGGAATATAGAATTCTTAAACTGCTAATTTTAGTGAAATTTTTTATGTTGTTACGTTTTTTAAAGGGATGATATGAATCATGCCATATCAAAGGACACATTAAAGCATTTTAAGGAGACACTGGAAAATAAATTTTAAAAGGATTTAAAATATCCTTTCATTCCATAAATAACATTCTTTTTGATGACTACTTCCAAATATGTTCTTTAAAAGTGAACTTCAAAGTCTCACTTTGGGCCATAAGTAAACACTTTGTCTGTTTATTATAGACAATCATTTTGGAGGGTTTTGAAGTTTATTTTGGAAGAGGATTTAGCACTCTGCAAGTTTATATTTAAGACTGCAATATTGACTGATAATCTTTCCTAAGATGTAATAGACATAATAAGTGCCTTATAACACTCAATATTTTCAGAGTGTTTGCTATTACTGTATTTTATGGTTATTATTTTTAGAAAATCCCTCTGATCTCTCTTTCTAAAGAGGAAACTAAAATTACTGCTAAATCACTTTGCTGTCTATATGTAACCTATGGTTTAATATTGCTAAGTGAATACAGTAACACCTCATTTTCCCTGCATTATCCAAAATTTGTTCTGCATCAGTATACCTCCTAGATAATAGAAGGATAGAAATGTAAATGCCAAACCTTAAACATTTTTTCTTTACTATTTCTGATAGAAATATTTCTGTAACACACCTTGCTGTTATTCTTAGATGGAGCATAGTGAAAGTTGACACTAAAATTTTGTCTTATGTGGCAGTCTCAAGAGAGAAATGTCTTCATTTGTTGATGCATCTTTGGTACGTGGTGAGTAGTAAGATAAAAAGAAGCAGTCAGTAGAAATGGACTGCATTCAAAATAAATGAACTTTCACCTTCTCTTGAAGACATGGACTTATTCTGAATATCAGTTATGGCAGAGATTGGGGGCTTTCTGCCTCCGGATTCCATTACCACCTCAGGCACAGGGCTCTCAAATGCGCATTTTCAGTTCTCCAGAGAGTCAGTTCTGTAATCTCACTGCATGATTTGACTGAGTCCTAATGTATTCTCACGAATACTTGGATTAAGCATTGCTTCACTTTGCTTCTCCTCCTCCTCACTTTCTTCCTTATACTCATGACACAGCTACTGTTTTGACTATCCAAATTTGAAATCTTGTCAGAATCTGTGATTTTCTCCACGTTCAATCTTCTGGCTAGGTCTGTCAGTTGTACCTCTGCTTACCTCTGTATATCTCTATGCTCACTACTCTGTTAAAAAGAAAAGATTTACCATTGCCATCGCCTAGAACATTTTCATTTGCCTTATGAGTGTTGACTAGATCTGCAATCTCTTCAGTTTCTTTTGGTGTGTTCAGCACAGCTGACAGAATACTCTGCTCATGGCACAGCTGTGATTTCCACTTCCCTGTTCAAATATCTTAGAAATTCAGTTTGTTTTCTTTTAAAATTATCTTTTACCAGATAATGAAAATGCAATTACCAGCAGATGCCCAGCACCGACTTCTATTGGGTCACATATGGACGAAAGGATATGGAAGTATTCTGGCATTAAGTACCACAATACTTTCCTACAGTTCATTTGATTAGTAACCTGCTATAAAATATCCTTGGGAATCAGGATCAAATATATCATTCTTCCATTTCCAGGATAAATTATTATTTGGGAAATCTGCTCTATACATTCTTTAGAAACCACTCAAGATCCATTGACCTATCATAACTTATCTACACTTAACACGAATACTTACCTACAAATACTGTACATTTCTTCAGCAACTGGAGACACTAACTGAATCCTTTTAAAGCCCTTGATTCTTCTTATTGTGTATTCATTTCTATATTCATGTGTTGTTCACAATTTTAATTGAAATACTACTATGCACAGGTGTGCCAAGTGTTATGGACACAGAAACAGATGTGATTTTGCCCATACAAAGCTTATAGACTAGCCTTCCTCATTATTTTGGGTTGAAATTCATATATTTTTATTGTATATTTTATTTTTAGAATTTGAAGGCCTTTTTGCTTATAATAGAAAAATAGATTCTATTGTCTGTTAGCAAATTACTCTTTTCTCCAAGTTAGTAGGATTCTTCCTTTCCTGTCTTTTCTTATTGCTTCAAATATGATGGAAAAGTACTTTTTATTATCCTAAGTGTCTTTCATGAGTCTCAGCTCATTTTGAATGTAGCACACTGACTTAAAACATACTCTTCTGTGTGTGTGTGTGTGTGTGTGTGTGTGTGTATATATATACATATATATGTATATATATATATGTATATATATGTCTGTGTATGTTTTTTAACTTTATAGTGTATCATGTATTTTTTATTTAATTAAATATATTCTGAAAACATGATATTTAATGTCTGTTTAATAGTCTGTCTTATATAAGTATATGCTATGTGGGACTATTTGGTTTCAGTCCAATTTTGTTTTTGCTTGCTCAGCAATTTTAAATAATGATTCTGTAAACATCTTGGTATATTATTCTTTAGCCTGCATTTCTGATTATTTCCTTATGCAATACTCTAATGTCCAAATACTGTCCAGTTCTTGTGCCCAGGGACTAAATAGACTGAATATTTTTCCAATTGATGTCCAATGAATGTATTTTTCACTCCATGATCTTTAGAACTTTTTGGATGATTGACTAGCTAGAGTATTGCCCATCTGTGCTTCAGGAGCTTCCATGTTCCCCTCCAATTTATAGCTTTGCTGACTAAGAATCTGTAAGGACAGGGGAAGAAAGATACGGACCTATACACCTTGCTGGATAATGATGGTAGAGGTAAACTGGAGTATGCATGCCTGTGCATGTGCATGTGTGGAAGGTAAAAGGGCTGTTGATGCTGAAGGCAACCAGTTTGTGATTTCTTGTGAGTTGAGAAAATGGGAAAATACAGACTTTTTAGACTGGTGCTGAGTATTAGCTTTAAAAAATCTGGAACCCCAAGCCCAAAAGGTTGGCCAACTATAGTAAAATATTTTGTGTCATTTTTATTAGTACTTTTTTAAGTATTGCTACTATTTTCATATTTCTTCCCTCTTTTCTTTATGTAGTATTTGAGATAATGAGTAAATGATGTGAACTATATATGCTATTTCAGTTTTAATCTTACATGATTGCTTTTAGCCTGTAGCTCAAACCAGAATTGATTGAAGGTTCTTATTTCGGAGAGGGTCCTTAAAGGCATATATTCAGTCATTTACATGAGAACTACTTCCAATTTCAACTGATCAAAAAATTAAATGCTATAATATCCTTCTAATCCTCCTCTATTTGGTTGACTCTTCCTGTTATGATGACTTCATGACTGACTTTTCATTTGTATGAAATTTCTAGAATTTAATATTTCAATTTTGTTTTCTTTGGGATAAAGGAGCAGGATGTTATTCTATTCATAGAGTCTCAGTGGATTGGATAGAGGGATTATTGTATAGAACTATATTTCTGACCTTTTGTGGAGGGAGCTTTCTTTGTCCATGCTGACCACCTTGTCTCTTGAGGCATACTGTTGTAACTAAATTGTTGGTTCTAATTCATACCAGGAAATACATGTCTTACGTCTTACGTGGCCACTGTGTGTTGCTGCGATGTGTGAGCTGAGAAAGCTATTGGGCTGTAAGTTTTCCTTTAGAATGTTTTCAGAACCCTCAGGTGCTATTGAAAGTGAAGGATAAGACTGATCTCAGGAAAACACAGGTTTTATTACACTTTCTCAAGTAATGAAGCCATCTAGAGAAAATAAAAAACAAAGCAGTAAAAGTCATACATGTGGTGCCATATGCCAACAAGATAAATGGCTGACCAAATATAAAAAAGTCCCCAGCGGGTCCCTGCTAGCCTAAGGTTATCTCCTCATGCTGCTGTGGATGTTCCAGAGGAAAACTCAAACACCTGCGTCACATCAAACAAATATCTGCACTTGAGGTTTGTGCATTTCCCCCCATGAACCCGGCCTCTGTTTTCAAATACAGTAGGCTGTAAAGTTTGAAAATTAAACATTGGCTTGCAGCAGATGACGTGTGAGATGCTTGACTAAGCTACCTCATTGTCATTATTATCCTCATCTTATTTCGGACCTAAAAATTAAAGGCAACAGTGGCTAAGTATCACTAGAGATAGTGCAATGTTATGCTCATATAATAGCAATTTTTTGAATAAAATGTTTTTTATTTTTCACCTGCCTCTGTGAATAGCTAAGGTTTAATACCAAAGCAGATGCTCTCAAGTTCTAGAGTATTCTTATTGGATTCAAAAGTCTGGATAGACCTAAGATAAATTATCACGCCACAATGACAGTCTACTGCATCTATGTTCTTGTGAAGCAGCAAATTGGTGAAATTGTGAAGGATGTAGCTGGAGAAGGCCAGTAGGGTGACCACAGTTGAGAACATTAAATCCAAAAGAATACCTTTCCAGCTTCATTTTCTTTGTATTTCTACCCTGGGATCAGAGCAGCTGTGCTATAGAAACTGGCAACATTCAGAGCCCTGTCCCTTTCCGTTGGACTCAAAAGAAATGTATTGGACCTGAGCCTTTTGGACTCAGGAGGGAAACTTGAGTCCATACATAAGGTGTAAACAACTGTTACTCTCCATTTCAAGAAATGTTATAGGAATTATTTTAGGGTAGCAGAATACTCTAAGAATAATTGCAAATATTTATAAAAACTCGGTGACTAAAACATAAACTCAAACTTCCATTTTAAAGGTTTAAAATTTTTTCCTAAAACTTAAAAGTAGAAAATGAAATTTGGTCTTATCTTTGGAGAACTCTTTTACCACAGAAAATGTTATTTTAAGACTCCCCGTAAGGGACTGTCATCACCTCCAAAAAAATTTCCAAAATTAATTTTCAGGCTTAGAAATTAAATGTTCTGTTTAATAAAATAAGTTGGGTGTCATTTTAGTAACATTACTCCTTTAAAGTTATTTTTTATTTCTAAGTCTGAATCAGATTTGCTTGGAGACTTCCTAAATCAAAATTTAAGGCTCTTTAGGTTAAAAAGGATTAATTTTTTAGAAACATGTATATTATTTTACTACAATTTTTTTTTGCACTCACAGAACTGTAAGACTAGACCAAACTAGGAGGGAAATAGATATGTGAATTTCTCTTTATTTTGTACTAGAAATAAGACTGAAATGGGAATGGATTTGATTAGGCTTGGCACAGTGAAATCTCGGCTGAACTGCTGATATTCCACTGCTAAGGTTATGATAGATTAGATAAACCAGATTTAGGGAATTTACTTAAGTTGCTTAAACACACTTGGCATTTGGTCAACCATCCTATCACTGGGCAGTGATAAGATGTGAAATGTGAGAAATAGGATAATTTCCTTTCTGAAGTCCTACAGAGTTAGTGGGAGCCCAGACTGTGGGCAAAGTTAAATGAACAAACAGGATGGCCTTCTGTAGACGATGAGATTCTCCTGATACATGGGGGCAAACTCAGAACTCAGTGGGTGTTCAGCTAGCAGGGAAGCTCCTGTGAGATGTCCTAAGTAACGTCAGAGGAAACTCTGGAACCAGAGGTGAGAAGCTGTAGCCAGGACATATTTGTTGGACAATTTAATCCTTCCCTGGGAATTCTCAAAAACACAAAAATTAAAAAATATTAGTAGATGTAGACTTCCTATAATGCATAGAGTGGGATCTCACCCAAAGAAAATAGGATTTTTGTTAAAAAAAATTAATCAATGATAATTAAAAGAAATGTTAACCAATAGTAAACTAGAAGATACTTAAATTACACATATAGCTTGCAAAGCAAAAAATTACTTAATAAAGAAGTATGCATTAAAATTTCAAAAAGTCATTTATATCAACTTTGTGCTGAAATGGCAAGAATTTTCTTATCTGTTTTACTGTCATACATTTGAGAAATGTAATATTTCATAACCATATAATGAATGTCATGTGTGAGATTATGGATTATAAACTAACAAATTATCAGGCTTTCATATCATTATTTTCTCATAGCTTTCGTATTTTTCTTTTACAGATATAATTAAACAATAAAATAGTAGCAAAAATAGACTGCCTCAGAATTGCATATTTAACATATTTGTTAATAAAAATGTCTCATTGTTAGCTTGCTTTTCCAGTGGAAAAGTCCATTTGAAACCTATTTCAAATATTGTACTTAAAATTTGTCACTTTGACTAAAATAGGATCCTGTAAAGCACAACTACAGCTATAAATTAGAATAAATGATATAACTTTATGATAACAAATACATCCATCAAGTTGACTGAACCAGCAATAATTTTGTTTTCTAGATATCCTTTTTGCTATTTGGACCTAACCCCACAAAGCAATCTGTTAAAATCTTAAAGGTAGCCAAGCATGGTGGCTCACGCCGATAATTCCAGCACTTTGGAAGGTTAAGGCAGGCAGATCGCTTGAGCTCAGGAGTTTGTGACCAGCCTGGGCAACATGACAAAACCTTGTCTCTATTTAAAAAATTACAAAAATTAACCTGGTGTGGTGATGCATGCTTGTAGTCCCAGCAGAAGTGGGAGGGCTTGAGCCCAGGAGGTGAGCTATGATAGTGCCACTGCATTCCAGCTTGAGTGACACAATGAGACCCTGTCTCAAAACCGAAAATTCTTTTATATCTGTTTAAATACTATATCAGACAAGTCATGGAAGATATATAGACTGATACAATTAGGGGTAACAAAAAAAAAAAGCTACACTAAGTAGATCAATCTAGATTCAAAATCCTGGAGGATGTCTTTAGTCTGTTTGGTAAAACTCGGCCTGAAGAGCTGGGTTTGTATATTTTCCAGAATACAGAAACAGCAGGATTTCTTAAGACATAAAGTTGAAATTTTGTATATACAGTACTTTATATGTGTGATAATTTTTTTTTTTTTTGAGATGGAGTCTTGCTGTCACCCAGGTTGGAATGCAGTGGCATGATCTCGGCTCACTGCAACCTCCACCTCCTTGGCTTAAGCGATTCTTCTGCCTCAACCTCCTAAGTAGCTGGGGCTAGAGATGCCTGCCACCATGCCCCACTAATTTTTATATTTTTAGTAGTGATGGGGTCTCACCATGCTGGCCAGACTGGTCTCGAACTCCTGGCGTCAAATGATCCACCCACCTTGGCCTCCCAAGGTGCCTGGATTATAGTCATGAGCCTGACCTTGCCTGAGAAAATTAAGAGCACATTCAGGATTCTGGCAGATGGCCACAATTAACTCAGCTCCATAAATGACCTTAGAGTTTTCCTTTTATCAGTCTCCTGTCACTCTTACAAGTGGATAAAGACTGTTTTTTTTTTTTCAGTTATAGTGTAGAAATAAGTTTCTTGGACATTCAAAAAGAAATCTGATGGGTAATTTGTGTACTTATATGTTGCATTAGTCCATTTTCAGCCTGCCGATAAAAACATACCTGAGACTGGGAAATTTAGAAAAAAAAGAGATTTATTAGACTTACAGTTCCACATGGCTGGGGAGGGCTCACAATCATGGCAGAAGGAGGAACAAGACACATTTTACGTGGGTGGCAGCAGGCAAAGAAGAGAGCTTGTGCAGGGAAATTTCCATTTTTGAAACCATCAGATCACATGAGACCCATTCACTGTCAGGAAAACAGCATGGGAAAGATCCACCCCCATGATTCAGTCATCTCCCACTGGGTCCTTCCCACAACACATGGGAATTATGAGAGCTACAAGATGAGATGTGGGTGGGGACACAGAGCCAAGCCATATTATTCCACCCCTGGCCCTTCCAAATGTTACATCTTCACATTTCAAAACCAATCATGCCTTCCCAACAGTCCCCCAAAGTCTCAACTCATTTCAACACTAACTCAAAAGTCCGCAGACCAAAGATGCATCTGAGACAAGGCTCATAGGTGGGGCTGTAAAATCAAAAGCAAGCTAGTTACTTCCTAGGTACAATGGTGGTACAGGCATTGGGTAAATACAACCATTCCAAGGGGGAGAAATTAGTCATAACAAAAGGACTACAGGGTCCATGCAAGTCCAAAATCCAGTGGGGCAGTCAAATCTTAAAGTTCCAAATGATCTCCTTTGACTCCATGTCTCATATTCAGGTCACGCTGATGCAAGAGGTGGGTTCCCCTGGCCTTGGGCAGCTCCACCCCTGTGGCTTTTCAGTGTACGGCCTTATTCTTGGCTGCCTTCACAGGCTGGCATTGAGTGTCTGTGTCTTTTCCAGGTGCACAGTGCAAGCTGTCAGTGAATCTGCCATTCTGGGGTCTGGAAGATGGTGGCCCTCTTCTCACAGCTCCATGAGGTGGTGCCCCAGTAGGGACTCTGTGTGGGAGCTTGAACCCCATATATGCCTTTCACACTGCCCTAGCAGAAGTTCTCCATGAGAACCCTGCCCCTACAGCAAACTTCCTCCTGGGCATCCTTGCATTTCCATACATCTTCTGAAATCTAGGCGGAGGTTCCCAAACCTCAATTCTTGACTTCCAGGTATTTGTAGGCTCAACACCAAGTGGAAATTGCTTAGGGGCTTGCATCCTCTGAAGCCACAGCCTGAGCTCTATGTTGGCCCCTGTCAGCCATGGCTGGAGTGGCTGGGATGCAGGGCACCAAGTCCCTAGGTTGCACACAGCATGGGGACCCTGGGCCTGGCCCATAAAATCACTTTTTCCTCCCAGGCCTCTGAACCTGTGATGGGACAGCCTGCCATGAAGACCTCTGACATGCCCTGGAGACATTTTCCGTATTGTCTTGGGGATTAACATTCAGCTCCTGGTTACTTATGCAAATTTCTGCAGCAGGCTTGAATTTCTCCTTAGAAAATGGGATTTTCTTTTCTATCTCGTTGTCAAGCTGCAAATGTTCTGAACTTTTATATTCTGTTTCCCTTTTAAAACTGAATGCCTTTAACAGCACCCAAGTTATATCTTCATTGCTTTGCAGCTTAGAAATTTTTTCTACCACATACCCTAAGTCTTTTCTCTCAAGTTCAAAGTTCCACAAATCTTTGGGACAGGGGCAAAATGCTGCCAGTCTCTTTGCTAAAATGTAACAGGAGTTCCCTTTGCTCCAGTTCCCAACAAGTTCCTCCTCTCCATCTGAGAACACCTCAGCCTGGATTTCATTGGCCATATCATTATCAGCATTTTTGTCAAAGGCATTCAACAATTCTCTAGGGAGTTTCAAACTTTCCCACATTTTCTTGTCTTCTTCTGAGCCCTCCAAATTGTTCCAACCTTCACCTATTACCCAGTTCCAAATCTGATTCCACATTTTTTGGGTATCTTTACAGCAAGGTCCCACTCTACTGGTACCAATTTACTTTATTAGTATGTTCTCACACTGCTGATAAAGATATACTCAAGCCTGGGCAATTTAGAAAAGAAAGAGGTTTAATGGACTTACAGTTCCACATGGCTGGGTAGGCCTTACAATCATGGCAGAAGGCAAAGAGGAGTAAGTCACATTTTACATGGATGGCAGCAGGCAAAAAAGAGAGCTTGTGCAGGGAAACTCCTGTTTTTAAAACCATCAGATCTTATGAGACCCATTCACTATCCCAAGAGCAGCATGGGAAAGACTTCCTCCCATGATCTAATTATATCCCACTGGGTCCCTCCCACAACACGTGGGGAATATGGGAATTACAAGATGAGATTTGGGTGGGGACACAGAGCCAAGCCATATCATATATGTACCAACTGGCATCAGTAGTAATCACAGTGGAATCAATGTGGATGAGATAAAGTTCAAATCTAATTTAACTCATGACTCACCACATCAAAATTATCAGTGTTAAAAAAGCAGCTTGTGATTGCAATAAGGAAACACAACTTGTTCTCCTGGATCCTGAATCACTTTCTCCCAGACAGCCCTAAGTCTTACAAAACAGAACAGAAGATGGATTCCCTCTAGATCTTTACCCTGTGGCTTAGACAGCAGTTTGTGATATAGACATTTCTATAGTTAACTATAAGGGAACGCTCAAATTAGAGCATGGTATAGATGTTCTCAGTAAAGCTTTGACTTATGGAAATCAGTTATTTTTATGTATAGACTCATCCTGTTATGGTAAGCAGTCCAGCCTCTAAGTTCTGAATTTTATGAATTGTTTTTAGAAAAGTGCTGTTCTTTCCCAATATCCATTGTAAAGCCTAGTTGTTCTTTCTATGTGCAAACTTTGGAATCATGCATACAGTAAGGCTCCTGATACATCACTTGAGACTAAGGACTGTGGATTCTTTGAAGCCTGTGGGTCTCTGTCAGGATTTATGTATATGTGAGCCATGGTGATGATGTAGGAACTTAAATTTCCTTTCAGTGTGAGTCACTTTATATTTGAAGTCTAACCTGAAATGTCTTCACTGGCCCCAGCATCATGACACTTTCTGAGTAATGGCTATCAAATACCAGGAAACAACAGTGATGGGCAATATTATTTCAATGCCTTTTGACTATACCATATGAGCTACGTTTGTTTTCTTGCTAGCATTGTGAAGAAGACACTGGAATGTGCATAGTGTCTAGGTGCCCTTGTCCTAGAAATGGAAAAACTAGGGAAAATGACTGAAGAAATGATTTCAGAATGGACTCTGGAGCCATGTATAGGCAGAGAAAGAACATGTAATAAGGCTCACATTTCAGGGTTCCAGAGGCAGTTTGGGATGCTCTATAAGAGCAACAAGAGGTATTCATGTATAAAAGCAACATTCTAGATTCTCTGTTCCAGGGTTAGTGCTAAGTTACCAGATGTCTAAGTCAGCTTGGGTTGCTGTAGCAAAATACTATAGAATGGGTGGCTGTAATATCCCGGCCACTGGCTGGCCTAGGAGGTCTTGGCATGTCTTAACTGCAGTGCCCATATTGGTAATGACAGCAATAGCCATAGAGAAACAAAGGAATGACAGAGATTTGGCTTCTGAACTTCTTTCTTTCTTGCTGGGTGGCCCTAGTCTTCCAGGTGTGTGTCAGAGATTATTGCAAATAAGGGTAATTATAGTCACAGATGCTCTGAGCTGGCCTGATTAAGATAGAATAGGAGGTTTTCCTATGCAGAGAAATAGCTTCTAAAATGATGCCTACTAATGATAGAAATTTAAGACAAGACCCAATGCCATTTTTGAAATTATAGGTTATTTTTGAAGCTGAATAAATAATTTGCTTTTCTGGGAAAGTGTTATGAGTGTACAGTCTTAGTTTTGCTATTTTCTATGTGGGATGTTTGTATCACAGAGCATTTGAAAACATTATTAGACTACACTTTTGGCAGGTGGTATTACTGTTCACAATTATACATGATGTCCCTTCATTTATTTATTTATGAAACAGTCTCATTCTGTCACCCAGGCTGGAGTGCAGTGGAACGATCTTGACTCAGTGCAATCTCTGCCTCCCGGGTTCAAGTGATTCTCCTGTCTCAGCCTCCCAAATAGCTGGGATTTCAGCACCCACCACCATACCCAGCTAATTTTTGTATTTTTAGTAGAGATGGGTTTTCACCATGTTGGCCAGGATAGTCTCCACCTCTTGACCTTGTCATCCATTCGCCTGCCTTGGCCTCCAGTAGTGCTCAATTACAGGCATGAGCCACTGCACCCAGGTCTGCCCCTTTCTTATATACAGTACAGCCCTGCCAGCCTATTGCCACAGGACTTCCCTGCTTCTTGCTGTGGACACTATATGTTTCCCCTCCTTTCCCAATGATTTTGGATCTAACCATGTAATTTCTCTGACCATTAGAATGTGAACAGATATATTTATGCTATCTGCAATTAGAGGCTTGAAATGAAATTCTAAGGATTACCTTAGCATCTTGATTTTCTTCTCAGCTCCTCTAATGGGTATGCTCCACACTTCAGCTTATATGAGTAAGAAAGCCTATCGAGCTGAGTTAAGCAGAGTCCCCATAGCTTCATCCATCTAATAACTGCCTATATGAAACATGAACAAGAACAAAATGCTTGTTTTTGTTAGCCCATGAGATTTCAAGGCTGTTATGCAGAACACTACAGAATTTGATACTTAGAAGTGGAGTGTTATTGTAATAAAAAAAACTTAAAATAGATGGCATCGATTTTGGGGGCCAAAAGACAGCTAGCAGTGAGAAAACTTATTAAAGGCTAGAAAATGGGTGACACATTTTATGCAGCAGCAAAATATTTGACAAAATATTTTGGGCAACACATATATAATGAAGACTTCCAGTAAAGAGGACTTGAAATGTTACTAATGTGAATTAGTTGTTAGAAACTGCATTTGATAATACAAGAAAAAGAAGGAGTATAAAAGTAAGTGATTTGTTTAAAATAGAAGATGAAAAGGAGACTAAAGGGCTGAGAAACTCCAGGATTTGCAGGGCTGGAAAATCAAACTGTTTCTCATCTTTAACTGGTGAAATGATCAGTATTTTGAGCCACAAAGGCCAATTAAGACTCAGAATAAGACTGATTTTAGGGACAAAGACCAAATTAATAGCCTGCACACAAAACTTGATTGAATTAAGCCATCTCTCAGTAAATAGCAGTAAATAGTTTCAGTTGGACAAAATGGCTTGGGCAGGGTTGGTGGGGGGAAAAAAACAAAGGTTTTCTTCAAAGCTGCTTCTGCACTGGGATGAAGATGCAGAATATCATGGACTTTCTTCACAATGCTGGCCAAGGCCATTAGTTCTCCCTGACCCCAGTAGAAGGAATATTCTTTTTTTTTTTTTTTTTTTTTTTTTTTTTTTGAGATGGAATCTTACTTTGTTCAATGAAATATAATGTATGCCACATATAAACAAAAGCTTTAAATATAATTGTCTTGTTTAGACTAGGCCTCTTGCTTTTCTTCAAATATTTATGATAATGTCTTAGAAAGGGCTGCTCTTTAGACTGAGTGCAGGAATGCAGAGACACATAGAGCAGAGACAACCAGAGCCAGAAGCTAACTCTGAGCCCGTGACGTGCCAAATCAGAAAAAATGGAATGTTTATTTCATAAGCCACTGAGATTTTGGATTAATTGTTATGCAGCAAAACTGACTGATGTAGCACTTCAGAAATTAGGGAATTTTCAGGACTGATAAGTTGAGCTTTATGAATTCCATTTTGATTTATAAACCTAAAGCATTTTTAAGAGTATTGATAATACCCATTCATTGCTTCTTTTTAGAAACTTGCATATTCTCTTATCTTCATGTTTTTAAACAGAAAATTTAATTTGTCCCAAATCAATGGAAATTTAGATGAATTTTTATTTCCTTGAAAGTCCTATAAATGTTGGTAATTTTGACATGATGCTGTTTGGGTTTTCATAATTGTATGATAGAAAATATTGGGGGAGGAAAAACAATTGATTCCCCTGAGTGCTCCCTAGAGGAAAACAGAGCACTTAGATAATACGGACATTAAAGTGTGTCGGGCGCTCACTATGTCAGTTATTGTGCTGTGTGCTGCACATTTATGATTTTATTTATTACTGAAAACTACTTCATGACGAAAAGTTCTGTTGTTTTTTCCCTAAGGAAACTCAGAGAAATTGGTCATTTTTTTTTTTCAAGGTCACTTGACTGTTAAGGTGATAGAGCTAGGATCTGAATCTAGAACTCAGACCCTTAACCCATAGTGCCTCATTATTTTGGTTGATATATGAATGCTTTTAGGCACCAATTTCTTGGTAAGTTTACTATTTCTGAGGCCACAGCTGCTTTGGAAAGCACAGTGTCTATCTTCATTCATAATAAGAATACTTAATAGTGTTATTCTAGTTTCTTGGGTTATAAAGAGAATATATATGAATAAAATAAATCTCTAAATGCATATGGTCTGTGATATAAAATAATATATAAATGTATATAAATCAAATCAAATATATATGTTTAGCAATTTCTAGACCTGATCATAATTATTTGTGTAGTTTCTAGATTCAACAAAATGATATAATTAATGTAGTGTAACCAGACTGACTCTCTCTGTTACATTTTCAGGGATTTTAGAGTATAGCAAAATGATGATCAGTAATTCAATTTATTTTATAGAAGAAATAGATATGCTTCCTCTGTGACAGAAATTATATGTGATCTTCCATTCTTGTATCAAGCCCATGCCCTCAAAAGTGCTACAAGCAAGCACTGCTACTTTCCTGCATATTATGTTATACTATGAAAGTGTTCAGTGGGAAATTATGGATTCCACATTTTAAAAATATTTCTCTTATTGGAGAGTCAGCAGTGCCTTCCATATACAATGTGCATTAGTTTTTCAAGAGGAATAGAAATATGTTTTATTTCTCAGATTTATTTGAAGTGGACTGAGTCATAGCTCAAAACTGGAAAACATCAATTTAGACTGAAGAAGGATTAAATTTATCCAGAGAGAAACAGACTAAATAAACCCACCATATTAAAAGGTGGGTTTTTAATTAATACAAGTTGCATCTATCTATGTGTCTGTAGATTGAAAATTGTATATTAATTTAAAGCAACACATAGATGAATTAACAATTAGCAAATAATAAAGCTAGTAATAGAGGAAATATATGAAAATATTTAAATCATATTGTAGGGAGATTTTAACAGTTAAAAAATCTTCCTGTTTCATAGACATGCAGACTTTTAAGCCAGACATAAATATCTATTTAAGACAGTTCAGTCATGTTTCTCATAAGTAATGATTATGTGATTTTAAAGACAGTCATAGAAAGACTGAGAAAGAAAAATACCTTAATTGTACTAGCGAATAATTATGATACCCTATAATGATGGAACATTGTTTCTAAGGGTAAAAATTTTATAGTTACAATGGCTGTCCTCAGTACATTGGTTGACATAAAATGTCAGAATATCTAAAACTGTTCATGTCTCCAGGAGCCAGTCCTTACTGAGTTATAGTGAGAGATGTAAGAATTCTATTTGAAAGAATGTCACTGATGAAATCAACCTAGAATCTCTGCAAGCTGCTGCTGTTTTCTCTTTTGCTTTCTTCAGAATTTCTGAACTATCTACTCTGTAGCTACACCTGGAAAATGATGGGAAGAAATTAGCGTGGGATACAGTAATACAGTGGGTAGTCAATGAGAAATAAATAAATTCTCTATTTGGGATCTGTAGGAAAAAAAAAAGACAAAAAGAAAAGAAAAATAAGACCTTGTTTTAGTCAGGGAAATGGCATTTACTAGTGTAATAGGTAGACATTTTAAATATTATCAATAACCTAAAGTTGTTATACATTTATGGATAATTTTTTAATTTGAAGGAACAGATATTATGTTTTTCAATGATTCATAGAAGAAAACATGTCAATGGTCACAAAAATCTATTTAGCAAAGGAAACATACAGATTTCAAGGGCTCAATAGAAAGAGATTCATCCCCGGAGGCAGGATTTAGTGAAATTTTTACTGCTATGTGTTGAATGAAGATCTCTGTAATATTTGTCTGTGCTCAGGCTTGTCAGAAATTAAATGCTGAAGATGCTAATGGCAAAATCTGTTGTCATTCAAAGGGAAATATTTAGTTTCAAGTATTGTTTCCTGGGAATTTGGTGAATTTCTTGGAAGTTTGGCTTTTTAGAAGTATAGATGTGGAAAATTTGTGTGGTGGTAATCTGATCATGAGATCAACAGAGATTGACCTCATAAAAATATATTTAAAAGTCTTATATAAATATGATTCATTTGGTATGAAGGTTAAATTGCTTTTTGGATCATAGAAAAAGAAAAGAATTATGGTAACCTTTGGCATTTATTTCAATCAACATAAAGCAGGTACATGATATGCCTAATTAAAAAACAAAAAAAGTTTACATTATCCAGAAATGTTAATTTCTATCACTTTTTTTTAAATGAAAACACTTTCTTGTTTCTTATAGAAAAATATGTTTTCTGGAATTAGAGTCGCTATTTTGAGCCTTTCACAGATATGGTGTGACCTGCTACTAGTACGCCTTCTTATGATAAACGACCACAGGAAGCTAGATAGCATATGAACATGAATTTTGAGGAAAAACTCCTGTAGATTTCTTGAAGATTTTGCAGGGATCAAGAATATTTACAAGTACCTAAAATATGCTACTACAGTTTGTAGCTTTGTGCCATGATATTGAACAGCTTAAGCTTCAGATATTGATAGATAGGGTTTAGACTACTAGCTCTACCATTTACCAGGTTAGATAATTTTCTTAACTTCTCTAAATCTCAATTTCTTCATCTGAAAAATAATCATAATAGCTAGGCTGGGACGGTAGATCACACCTGTAATCCCATCACTTTTGGAGGCTGAGATAGGCAGATCACCTGAGGTCAGGAGTTCGAGATCAATCTGGCCAAACCCTGTGTCTACAAAATTGGCGAAACCCCGTGTCTACAAAAATTAGCCATGTGTGGTGATGGGTGTCTGTAGTCCCAACTGCTGGGGAGGCTAAGGCAGGAGATTCACTTGAACCCAGGAGGCAGAGGTTGCAGTGAGCTGAGATTGTGCCACTGCACTCCAGCCTGGGTAACAGAACAAGACCCCATCTCAAAAAAATAAAAATAAATAAGAATAACAGCTAACTTTCGATTTGCAAAGAAGATTATATTGTATTATATTGCATATAAAAGTACTTACTGTGCTTTATACATTGTTGGAACACAATACATGGAAGGGTAATTGTTTTCTTAGTTATGCCCCTATATTAATTCATTTTCATGCTGCTGATAAAGACATACCTGAGACTGGGCAATTTACAAAAGAAAGAGGTTTAATTGGATTTACAGTTCCATGTGGCTGGGGAAGCCTCATAATCATAGCAGAAGGCGAGGGGGAGCAAGTCACCTCTTATATGGATGGCAGCTGGCAAAGAGAGAATGAGGAAGATGCAAGAGCAGAAACCCCTGATAAAACCATGAGATCTTGTGAGACTTACTCAATGCAATGAGAACAGTATAGGGGAAATTACACCCAGAATTCAGTTATCTCCTACTGGGTTCTGTGGGAGGTATGGGAGTACAATTCAAAATGAGATTTGGGTGGGGACACAGAGTCAAGCCATATCATTCCACCCTGGCCACTGCCAAATCTCATGTCCTGACATTTCAAAACCAGTCATGCCTTCCCAAAAGTACCCCAAAGTCTCAACTCATTTCAGTATTAACTTAAAAGTCCACAGTCCAAAGACTCATCTGAGACAAGGCAAGTACCTTCTGCCTAGGAGCCTATGAAACCAAAATCAAGCTAGTTAATTCTGAGATACACTGGGGTTCAGGTACTGGGTAAATACAAACATTCCAAATGGGAGACATTGGCCAAAACAAAGGGACTACAGGGCCTATGACAGTCCAAAATGCAGTGGGGCAGTCAAATCTTAAAGCTCCAAAATGATCTCCTTTGACTCCATGTCTCATACCCAGGTCATGCTGATGCAAGAGGTGGGTTCCCTGGTCTTGAGCAGTTCTACCTGTGGCTTTGCAGGGTACAGCTTTACTCTTGGCTGCCTTCATGGGCTGGCATTGAGTGTCTGTGCCTTTTCCAGGTGCACAGTGCAAGCTCTGTCAGTGGATCTACTATTCTGGGGTCTGGAAGATGGTGACCTTCTCACAGCTCTACTAGGTGATGCCCCAGTAGGGACTCTGTGTGAGGACTCTGAGCCCACATTTCCCTTCCGCATTGCCTTAGCAGAGGTTCTCCACGGGAGGAAACTGCCCCTAGAGCAGACTTCCTCCTGGGCATCCAGGCATTTCCATACATCTTCTGAAATCTAGGGAGAGGTTCCCAAACCCTAGTTGTTGACTTCTGTGCACCCGCAAGCTCAACACCATGTGGCAGCTGCCAAGGCTGGGGACTTGCACCATTTGAAGCCACAGCTCAAGCTCTACCTTGGCCCCTTTCAGCCATGGCTACAGTGGCTGAGATGCAGGGCACCAAGTTCCTAGGTTGCACACAGCATGGGGACCCTGGGCCCCACCACAAAACCAGTTTTTCTTCCTAGGCTTCCAGGCCTGTGATGGGAGGGGCTGCTGTGAAGACCTCTGACATGCCCTGGAGATATTTTCCACATTGTCTCGGGGATTAACATTTATCCTCTCATCATTTATGTGAAATTCTGCAGCCAGCTTGACTTTCTCCTCAAAAAATGGAGATTCATTTTTATATATTTTCCTGTAGAGACTGCTTTAAATGTGTCCCAGAGCTTCTGGTATGTTGTGTCTTCATTCTCATTGGTTTTGAAGAACATCTTTATTTCTGCCTTGATTTCATTGTTTATCCAGTCAACATTCAAGAGCCAGTTGTTCAGTTTCCATTAAGCTGTGTGGTTCTGAGTTAGTTTCTGAATTCTGAGTTCTAACTCAATTGCACTGTGGTCAGAGGGACTGTTTGTTATGATTTCCGTTCTTTTGCATTTGCTGAGGAGTGATTTACTTCCAATTATATGATCAATTTTAGAGTAGGTGTGATGTGGTGCTGAGAAGAATGTATATTCTGTGGGTTTGGGGTGGAGAGTTCTGTAAATGTCTATTAGGTTTGCTTGGTCCAGGTCTGAGTTCAAGTCCTGGATATCCTTATTAATTTTCTGTCTCTTTGATCTGTCTAATATTGACAATGAGGTGTTAACATTTCCCACTATTATTGTGTGGGAGTCTAAGTCTCTGTAAGTCATTAAGAACTTGCCTTATGTATCTGGGTACTCATGTATTGGGTGTGTATATATTTAGAATCGTTAGCTCTTCTTATTGCATTGATCCTTTTATCATTATGGAATGTCCTTCTTTGTCTCTTTTCATCTTTGTTGGTTTAAAGTCTATTTTTTCGGAGACGAAAATTGCAACTCCTGCTTTTTTTTTGCTCTCCATTTACTTGGTAAATCTTCCTCCATCCCTTTATTTTGAGCCTTTGTGTATCCTTGCATGTGAGATGGGTTTCCTGGATACAGCACACTGATGGGTTTTGGCTTGTTGTCCAATTTGCCAGTCTGTGTCTTTTGACTGGGGCATTTAGTCCATTTACATGTAGGGTTAATATTGTTATGTGTGAATTTGATCCTCTCATTTTGATGCTAGTTGGCTGTTTTGCCCATTAGTTGATGCAGTTTCTTCATTGTGTCGATGCTGTTTACCATTTGGTATGTTTTTGGAGTGGCTGGTACTGGTTGTTCCTTTCTATGTTTAGTGCCTCTTTCAGGAGCTCTTGTAAAGCAGGCCTGGTGGTGATGAAATCTCAGTACTTGCTTGTTCACAAAGGATTTTATTTTTCCTTTACTTATGAAGCTTAGTTTGGCTGGATATGAAATTCTGGGTTGGAAGTTTTAAGGATGTTGAATATTGGCCCCCACTCTCTTCTGGCTTGTAGGGTTTCTGCTGAGAGATCTGCTGTGAGTCTGATGGGCTTCCCTTTGTGGGTAACCCGACCTTTCTCTCTGGCTGCCCTTAGCATTTTATTCTTCGTTTCAACCCTGGTGAATCTGACAATTATGTGCCTTGGGGTTGCTCTTCTTGAGGACTTTGTTTGTGGTGTTCTCTGTATTTCCTGGACTTGAATATTGGCCTGCCTTGCTAGGTTGGGGAAGTTTTCCTAGATAATATCCTGAAGAGTATTTTCCAGCTTGGATTCATTCTCTTCGTCACATTCAGGTACATCTGTCAAACGTAGATTAGGTTTTTTCACATAGTCACATATTTCTTGGAGACTTTGTTCATTGCTCTTTACCCTTTTTTCTCTAATCTTGCCTTCTTGTTTTATTTCATTGAGTTGATCTTCGACTTCTTATATCCTTTCTTCTGCTTGGTCAATTCGGCTGTTGAAACTTGTATATGCTTTGCGAAGCAGTCCTAGAGGAAAATATATAGCAATAAATGCCCACATGAGAAGCAAGGAGAGATCTAAAATCGACATCCTATAGTCAAAATTGAAAGAGCTAGAGGAGCAAGACCAAAAAAACTCAAAACCTAGCAGAAGACAAGAAATATCTAAGATCAGAACAGAACTGAAGGAGGTAGAGACACAAAAAAAACCCTTCAAAAATCAATAAATCCAGGAGCTGGTTTTTCAAAAAGATCAACAAAATAGACCACTAGCCGGATTAATAAAAAAGAAATGAGAGAATAATCAAATAGATGCAATAAAAAATGATAAAGGGGGTATCACCACAGATTCCACAGAAATTCAAACTACCATCAGAGATTATTACAAAGAACTCTATGCACATAAACTATAAACTTGTAAGAAATGGATAAATTCCTGGACACTTGAATCCTCCTGAGCCTAAACCAGGAAGAAGTCGAAACCCTGAATAGACCAATAACAAAATCTGAAGTTGAGGCAGCAATCAAGAGCCTACCACCCAAAAAAAGCCCAGGTCCAGATGGGTTCACAGACAAATTCTACCAGACATACAAAGAGGAGCTGGTACCATTCCTTCTGAAACAATTCCAAACAATCCAAAAAGAGGGAATCCTTCCCAAATCATTTTATGAGACTAACATCATCCTGATACGAAAACCCAGCAGAGACTCAGCAAGAAAAGAAAACTTCAGGCCAATATCCATGAGAAACATAGATGCAAAAATCTTCAATAAAATACTGGCAAATCAATTGCAACAGCACATCAAAAAGCTTATCCACCATGATCAAGTAGGATTCATCCCAGGGATGCAAGGCTGCTTCAACATATGCAAGTCTTTAAACATAATTCACCACATAAACAGAACCAAAGACAAAAACCACATGATTATCTCAATAGATGCAGAGAAGGCCTTTGACAAAAGGGCCTTCAACAGGGCCTTCGACAAAAGAGCCTTCAACAGCCTTTTAGGCTAAAAACCCTCAATAAACTAGGTATTGACTGAACATATCTAAAAATAATAAAAGCTATTAATGACAAACCAACAGCCAATATTATACTGAATGGGAAAAAACTGGAAGCATTCCCTTTGAAATCTGGCACTAGACAAGGATGCCCTCTCTCACTACTCCTATTCAATATAGTATTGGAAGTTCTAGCCAGAGCAATCAGGCAAGAAAAAGAAATAAAGGGTATTCAAATAGGAAAGGAGGAAGTCAAATTGTCTCTAATTGCAGATGACATGATTGTATATCTAGAAGATCCCATTATCTCAGCCCAAAATCTCCTGAAACTGATAAGCAACTTCAGCAAAGTCTCAGGATACAAAATCAATATGCAGAAATCACAAGCATTCCTGTACACCAATAACAGACTTAAAGAGAGCCAAAACAAGAACAAACTACCATTCACCTCTTGAATGCTTTGCTGCTTAGAAATTTCTTTCACCAGATTCTATAAATCATCTCTCTCAAGTTCAAAGTTCCACAGATCTCTAGGGGAGGAGCAAAATGCTGCTACAAAGAGAATAAAATACCTAGGAATACAACTAACAAAGAACGTAAAGGACCTCTTCAAGGAGAACTACAAACCACTGCTCAATGAAATAAGAGAGGACACAAACAGATGGAGAAACATTCCATGTTCATGGTTAGGAAGAATCAATATTGTGAAAATGGCCATACTGCCCAAAGTTATTTACAGATTCAATGTTATCCCCATCAAGCTACCAATGACCTTCTTCACAGAACTGGAAAAAACCACCTTAAACTTCATATGGAACCAAAAGAGAGCCCGCATAGCCAAGTCAATTCTAATCAAAAAGAACAAAGCAGGAGGCATCATACTACCTGACTTCACACTATACTACAAGCATACAGTAATCAAAGCAGCATGGTACTGGTACCAAAACAGAGATATAGACCAATGGAACAGAACAGAGGCCTCGGAGGCAACACAAAACATCTGCAACCATCCGATCTTTGACAAACCTGACAAAAACAAGCAATGGGGAAAGATTCCCTTTTTAATAAATGGTTTTGGGAAAACTGGCTAGCCATGTGCAGACAGCAGAAACTGGACCCCTTCCTGACACTTTACACTAAAATTAACTCCAGATGGATTAAAGTCTTAAATATAAGACCTAACTCCATAAAAACCCAAGAAGAAAATCTAGGCAAAACCATTCAGTACATAGGCGTAGGCAAGGACTTCATGACCAAAACACCAAAAGCATTGGCAACAAAAAAAGCCAAAATAGACATATGGAACCTAATGAAACTCCACAGCATCTGCACAGCAAAAGAAACAGTCATTAGAGTGAATTGGCAACCAACAGAATGGAAACAAATTTTTGCAGTCTACCCATCTGACACAGAGCTGATATCCAGAATCTACAAAGAACTAAAACAGGTTTATAAGAAAAAAACAAACAAGCCCATTCAAAAGTGGGTGAAGGATATGAACAGACACTTTTCAAAAGAAGACATACATGAGGCCAACAAACATATGAAAAAATGCGCATCATCACTGGTCATTAAAGAAATACAAATCAAAACTGCATTGAGATACCATCTCACGCCAGTTAGAATGGTGATCCTTAAAAAATCTGGAGACAACAGATGCTGGAGAGGATGTGGAGAAATAGGAACACTTTTACGCTATTGGTGGGAGTGTAAATTAGTTCAACCATTGTGGAAGACAGTGTGGCAATTCCTCAAGGACCGAGAAATAGAAATTCCATTTGACCCAGCAATCCCATTACTGGGTATATATCCAGAGAATTAGAAATCATTCTACTATAAGGACACATGCACACGAATGTTTATTGCAGCACAGTTTACAATAGCAAAGACCTGGAACCAACCCAAATGCCTATCGATGACAGACTGGACAGGGAATATGTGACACATATACACCATGGAATATTATGCAGCCATCAAAAATGATGAGTTCATGTCCTTTGTAGGGACATGGATGAACCTGGAAACCATCATTCTCAGCAAACTGACACAAGAACAGAAAATCAAACACCGCATGTTCTCACTCATAGGCGGGTGTTGAACAATGAGAACACATGGACACAGGGAGGGGAGTATCACATGCTGGGGTCTGTCGAGGGGAAATATGGGAGGGACAGCGAGGGGTGGGGAGTTGGGGAGAGATAGCATGGGGAGAAATGCCAGATATATGTGATGGGAAGGAAGGCAGCAAATCACACTGCCATGTGTGTACCTATGCAGCAATCTTGCATGTTCTTCACACATACCCCAAAACCTAAAATGCAATTTAAAAAAATGGAGTTTCATTTCTGTCACATTGTTAGGCTGCAAATTGTTCAAACTTTTATACTCTGTTTCCCTTTTAAAACTGAATGTCTTTAACAGCACCTAAGTCACCTCTTGAATGCTTTGCTGCTTAGAAATTTCTTTCACCAGATTCTATAAATCATCTCTCTCAAGTTCAAAGTTCCACAGATCTCTAGGGGAGGAGCAAAATGCTGCTCATTTCTTTGCTGAAATATAACAAGAGTCACCTTTGCTCCAGTTCCCAACAAGTTCCTTATCTCCTTCTGAGACCACCTCAGCCCCGGATCTTATTGTCCATATTGCTATCAGGCTTTTGGTCAAAGCCATTCAACAGGTTTCTAGGAAGGTCCAGACTTTCCCACATTTTTCTGTCTTCTTCCGAGCTCTCTAAAATCTTCCAGCCTCTGCCTGTTACCCAGTTCCAAACTCACTTCCACATTTTCAGGTGTTTTTTCTGCAACATTCCACTCTTCTGGTAATAGTTTACTAGTTTAGTCTGTTTTCTTGCTGCTGATAAAGACATACTCAAGACCAGGCAGTTTACAGAAGAAAGAGGTTTAACTGAACTTACAGTTCCATGTAGCTGGGGAAGCCTCACAATAATAGCAAAAGGCAAGGAGGAGCAAGTCCCATCTTACATGGATGGCAGCAAGCAAAGAGAGAATTAGGAAGATGCAAAACAGAAACCCCTGATAAAACCATCAGATCTCGTGAGACTTATTCACTGCCACAAGAACAGTGTGTGAGAAACTGCATCTGCAATTCAACTATCTCCCACCAGATTCCTTCCTCAACATGTGGGAATTATGGGAGTAAAATTCAAGATGTGATTTGGGTGAGGACAAACAGCCAAACTATATCAGCCCCCCGGATCCCATTTACTTGTTCAATGCTTATGATTAATTGTTCAACATCATGGAAGAACAACATATAAATAGTTTACTTTTGATGACTAATTAGCATGACTAACACACATTCTGTGGTATAAAATGTTAATCTGATAAACTGTGTATATCTTATTTAGTTACTGAGCTGACTTGCATAGCCACCAGAGCTTTTGCTGTTGTGATGTGACTGTGAACCTACTCACTACTTGAAACGATGGGAGAAGGGCTGGGCAGAAACAGGCACTGGCAACTTCAGTGAATGCATAAAGTCAGTCTAGGAAGAGTTAGGATTGATATGGAGCTTGACGGTAACACCAGATAGGAAGATCATAGCCCACTCATCCAGGGGCGGGGACACAAAGAGTAAGGCTTATCTAGAGAAGAAAGGAGTTGGGGCCACCACAGTAACAAGTAAGGGAAGAAGAAGGGTCAGCTGACCGTGGAAGGTGGTCAGCAAGACAAAAGATATTCCCGTTGAAAAAAGAGAAATCTGCATCCTGGTTAAATATCTCTGGTTCTGAACTTACTCATATGTACTGGAGTGCAAGATAACTTCTCTATTACATTCTTATTTAAAATATTATGCACAGGTCATGGAATCAAGCATTTCATTCCCATTTTACAGCTGGATAAATATACGGAGTCACAGGAGTTAGTAGTTTATTATTTTAAAAATAATATATTAAGGTAGAAGCCAATCTCAGAATTAAATTTATTATCATTCTTTATTTTTCTTACTATAGATTTTTTCTTAAAGATGTTACTATTAACCTTGCTGGAACTACAGTGCATCTCTAAATATGTGCTTGCCTCCCAATGGGAGGGCCGTAAAATAGTTAACAACTGTGTTCAAGTATATAAACAGTTTTTAGAGAGAAAATGACTAGTTCATTTTCATTGTTTCACTAAAAACAATATAAAAGGAATATCAAATTCAAGACAAGATTTAGGCTAGAAATCACACACATACACACTTAGCTACTAGCTAATAGAATAAGTTGTGTAGGAGTAGTAAGAATTTTTTTTCCTGGAATTTTTAGAGATTTCACAGATAATTAGGGGTGTAGTCATTATCTAAAATTAAATTAATAATGTCACTGAAAAATATGATCTGGATACTTCAGGTAATTTTAGTTTGTGCTCTCTACCCAATCCAAAAAAATATTTGAAGACTATCTACCTGCCTAACATTGTTATACACTGATACAGTTTGTCAGACAGTATATTTATTGAGTTACATATGTAGCTAAACAGATATGATAGAAAAGAATACTTTACTGTCAGCTAATTACAAAATACATTTCTGGTGTTCCTGTGGTACATAAGCTACCAAGGTGTTGATAGAGACAGGAGACAAATGCTGGGTAGAAGAGGATGGTTCCCTGGCAAAGGTCCCATCCTCAAGCCTGGTTACCCACAGCCTTAAATGGGAATAGGTATTTCCGTTTTAGCACCAAAAAGCTGCTTTTTGGCCCACCACACTCTCCATCCTATATCCATATAAACTCCAAACCCCCGGCCCAAGAAGGAGCTGAAGAGACAAACAGAAGAGCAGAATGACAGCAGAGTGCTGTGGCAGAGAGAAGAGAAGGAGCATCTGAACGCCATGAGGAATTCAGCTGGGGATAATTGGTGAGGAGCTTGACTGCTGGGTGGCCAAACCCCCAGGGAAGATTATTTTCCCACTCCATCCCTCTTCCAGTTCTCCATCCATCCCACTGAGAGCCACCTCCACCACTCACTAAAACCCCCACATTCACCATCCTTCAAGTCCATATGTGACCCTGTTCTTTTGGAATGCTGGGCAAGAGCTCAGGATATAGAAAGCTGCCATGCTGGCCCTCTGCCCTTGCAAAAAGTCAGAGGGTCCAATAGGCTGATTAACACTTGTATTAGTCTGTTCTTACACTGCTAATAAAGACATACCTGAGACTGGGTAATTTACAAAATAAAGCAGTTTAATGGACTCACAGTTCCCTATGGCTGGGAAGGCCTCACATTCATGGGGGAGGGTGAAAGGCACATCTCACATCGTGGCAGACAAGAGAAGAGAGCTTGGTCAGGGAAACTACCCTTTATAAAACCATTATATCTTGTGAGACTTACTTGTTCACTCTCATGAAAATAGCATGGGAAAGACCTGCTCCCATGATTCAATTATCTCTCACTGGGTCCCTGCCACATCATGTGGGAATTATGGGAGCTACAATGCAAGATGAGATTTGAGTGTGAACACAGCCAAAACCATATCAACACTTAAGCTATCTGCAGATGACAAGGCTAAAAGAGTGCACTGTAACACATGCTCACTTGGGCTCCTGCACCTGTCCATCTCTGTGCTCCCCCTCCAGTGGCAGTGAATGAACAGATGAGCCACACCCCTATCACACATCCTGTGAGAGCTTCAGGGAATTCTCTCATTTCAGTGTGATTTCTGACAATCAAGAAATTTCTTTACAAAACAGAAGATGGAAAGGATGTGGCTAAGAACACAGGTTCCAAGTCAAACAGCTCTGGTTTACTACTAAGTAAATGTGACCTTGGGAAAGTCATTTAATATTTCCTACTTTGGTTTTCTCATCTATACAGTAATAATAATAATAAAAATAATAATAATGATAGTACTGCCTTCTAGGAATGGCATGAGTTATACATGAGTGAATAGATGTAAAATTGGTAATTGTCAATATTATATACCTGGTATTATAACTAATTATAGATAGAATTACATAAAATTACTTGGCGTAAACTATTCTGTATGTGACTGTTTTCATGACCACTGTTAACTGACTTGCTATCCTTGGGCAAGACACTTAATTTTTCTGAGTTGTCATTTACCATGTGTAAAATGCAGATAAATCACTTTGTAAGTTTGCTGGTTGGGGTCTGTAAGCTTCTAGCTCATAGGTTGTGATTAATATTATATTTTTCTTGTTTATGCTCTTTTTGACCTTGATTACCTTTTCTATTTCACATTATTAACATTATCTTTAAAAAACTAAAGTCATTGTCTTTCAGCAGAAATTAATCTAAATTTAAAGGGTTTTCCCAAAATGATAATATAGGCATCAATCTTCCCAGCTCAATTAGTGACTGAAATGCTTTCTTCCGTACCAGCACTATCACTATGAGGGATGTGGGCTATCAAGAAACAACTCTTTTGGGGTTATTGGCAGGGAATCTGTAATCCAGGGGGCAGTTTCCATGGGGCCCTGCACAGTTGACCCCACAAGCTGGATCCTTTTGCTGAATAATCCACAGGTGGGCTTCAGGGACTGCTCTCTTCTGTGGCCTAGGGCTTTGTTCTACAGGGGCTAGCCATTTCAAGGGCTCTCCTGGCACATTCCAAGGTGCCTCTCCTTTCCTTGCAGATCTCATCCTTGCCTTTCCTGAACCCCCGCACCCTAAAGACCAGGCCTCACCTGTTCTGTCCAGATTCAGGTGCCAGGGCATTTACCTTTAACTCCATTTTCTCATCAGCCTTTGCTATAGCATACAACTCATGCTCTGTTCACCTCAGGGACTTTCCCTGTAAAAGCTCAATTTGTAAAACTTCTTCTTTGATGTCTTGAAAGGCCCGAAACTCCTGTAGGAAATGGAAATACCATTGCCTATTCGGCCAACAGCCATGAGGTGCAAGGAAGAAAGGAAAACCCAATACTGAAAGTAAATATTACAGGAACTTCTCTCACTGTGTACGTGGGACCACAGTGTTGCTTTATTCTCCTCTAAATGTGCACTGCCTGAGTCATTGCATCTACTTCACCATAATACCTGATCTTTAGGAAGCTCATCAGTTCTGTATTTTAGAAAGCTCTACAAGCATACTTGGGCCCAAGCTTTATCTTTGCTTCTAAGAACATAATAAAATTGCCTATACTATCTTGGTTTAAGAAATTGAGAAAGCGTCCAACACAACTGGAAACAAGAAAAATATATTTTTGTAAAAGAAAGAAATTGAGAAAGCTGTTTATGTCATTTGGCTCTTAACTCCTATTTCTAACTATATGTTGAATGTCTACTATGTGCTAGGCTCTGTAAAAATGATAGTTGACGTTAGTGGCTCCTGTGAGGTCTTTGCACATTGTCTGATTTAATCCCTGTAATAACCCCAGTGAGTGGGCGTGATTACTACCAGCATTCTACAGGCAAGGAAACTGGAACTTGCGTGGGTTACACAGAAGGAGAGGGCAGGATTGGGCCTGGAAGGCAGGCCTGCCTGTTAGAAGGCAAATATTCTGTGTTTGATCACCTTGCTGTACCATCTTATTTAATTAGAAGCTGACTTCTTGGAAATTTTAACTTTTTGTTAGAAGCCTCTGACGAGGAAGAACGCAAGAAAGGCCCCAATAGCTGTATGCAACAACATAAAATTGTTCATGTTTTATATAAAAAGAACAGCCCCTTATCCCATCATTCCTATAGGCTTAATTTTCTGATTATCCAAACACAGGCAAGGTTACAAAATGTCAAGTCAGAGGACTTAAGTGCTCAAGATAGTGGCAAATAGGGGCAAGTGGCAGTGACAGTGAGGAGGGAAGACAGAGACTCCACCAGGCAAAGCCCAGCACCAGAGCACGTGCACAACAGCAGGGCGCCATCTGACCTGTGTGCCTCTGAACACCCAGGGCTGAGGAGAACACGTCTTTTTTGACAAAATGAACAAATGAATACATGTTAGAAAACATGGCAGAATGCTGAGGCCTTCTGGTGTGAAGAAAATTATTTCTCAAAGAATGTTTTTTGCAACTGTAGGCCCAAAAATATTTTTAGGAAAAAAATAAAAAATTGTGTGATCTAGTTAGTTTTGTATACACTCCATATTATATTCCAATATGTCATTTTCTCCATGCAACTAGCTCTGGAACTGTCCCTCGATGAAGAAATCTGTTTAGTTTGGTTTTGTGCCATGTCGTCCTTTTCATCAGAAAATCTTTCTCATGTAACACCCGAAAATGTGCTTGGAAGCTGCATTTTGAGAAAGACAGAAACACACTTTGTGAATGCTGGTTTAGGGCCCGCAATGGTACATCTTTGATGTGATTGAGGGTTCTACCATTTTAGAGCTAGTTCAGAAAAAATGAATGGACTATGTAATTTATGTTAGAAGCCAAGAGTGTAACCGAAATTTTAAAAAGATATCCAATAAGATAATGAAAAAATTGTGTTTTGGTACTTAAAATGTTAATATTTTATAAATCTGGAAAAATGCCTCTGACAGTCTTCCCCTCTTGGTCCTGGCCCCAGCAGGCTGGCCTGTATGGATGGCACTGGCCAGCTCCCTAATTTCCAGCTGCCAGTGAGTGAAGGGCCTGGTAGGAGATCCCCAGGGGGCAACTGTGAAGTCAGGGTCTGCATGCCCCACCTCCCTCCCTGCCCAGTTGCTTTGGGTTGGTTGCCTCAGTTGATGGTACAATTTTCTCAGTGAGGCCCTCTCCTCGTGACTTGCTCTTTCTGGGTTCCAGTAACACCCACTCCATTTGCCCTTTCTGATCAATACAGCCTCAATAGTACTAGCCTGAGATATTGTACTCTTCCGTATGGCCAGCTCATACTTTTAAAAATAGTTGTTTCAATTAAATCCTCTTTGAATTATCCTAATTGAGTATACTAGTCATTTCCTGTGTATTGTTTATCTTATTTGTGAGTAGTTGGTTATTTGGAATATATCTGTATAACACTACTATGATTTGCAGTCACCCTGATAATTTGCTTAACTGAATAAATATTATTTTGTTTTAAACTTCCTAAAGGAAAAATTATTATTATTATTATTATTATTATTATTATTATTACCATTTTTGCCAGAGAGTTCAGGGTCAACTCTGACAGTAGAACATAATGGTTAGGGTAGGTGCAGAGATTCTGGGATAAAAATGCCTGGGTTTTAATTTTACTTCTGTTTCCATTAATTGTGTGATCTCAGGCCAGTCATTTAACCTTTGAAGTACTCAGATTATCAGTAAAGGACAGATAATAATAGTAGGTGACCTAAAGATTATAATGAACATTTTAAAAGTCAATATTTAAAAAGCACTTAGAACAGTGCCTGGCACATATTAAATGCTGAGTATTTGCATAATAGATATTATGATTTTATTGAGTGCCTATTGTGTTCTGAGAAGTATGTTAAATACTTTTTAATATTTTATTCCATTCACTCCTCAGAACAATCTTGTTAAGTAGATATAACATATTTATTTAATAGAATAAATTGAAAGTTAGAGTAATTAAATAATTTGCCCCAGACTACATGGTAACTAAACAGTGAGGTTGAGCTTTGAAGGCAGATTGGAATTATATTTTTATTAAATTAAATTGCACACACACACACACACACACGCACATAGAGAACGTATACATATGAATATATACACAGACACATCTCTACATACTGTATATGATACTTAATACATAATATTTAAATTTACAGAATACTGTGCCTGACATATCATAGATGCTTCATCTTACTCCTAAATCCCACTGTAACAGACTGATCAATCTTATATATAAAGGAATAAAATGACCTTTCTAGAAGTTCTGTGAGTATTAATTGGAGAGAAAAAGGATATAACTTATCTGTACCATCTAACCTCTTCCTTCTTCCCATTACCCTAAGATAATAGAAACATTAAATTAACAACATATTTGAAGATATACAAAATTTGGATTGTTTCAAACATAGTAAGACATTAACTTAGGAACCATGGAGGGCTGTGACTGCTGCAGTGGATGAGTCCCAGATAACGAGATCAAAGGTGATTAGACGTCTAGCCAGACGTCTAACTAAAGGGCTCTGCCTGTTTTCAAAGTAACTGGTGGATGATGAGAGAGGTTCTATTGGAATGCTTTTGAATGCCCTCCATAAATGTCGGAAATGTTACAAGTTTTATCAATGGATCAAGTGGCTTTTGGGCAACAACATTTAGGTTAAAGCACCATTCACTTAAAACATTATCTGATTTTATACAGACATAACTAGGAATTCAGTCAGAAGGGACCTTTTCTCGAAACCATCATAAAACTTATCCATACCACTATTGTGCCAGTGTTCCATATGGAATTTGAAAATATCATTTGAATTCAGAATTTTTAAAATTCCAAAGTATTACTTTGTTGATTACCAAAGTAACTTTGTTAATTGTAAATGTCATAAAGCTAGTAAGTGGTGGAAATTGTATTTAAATAAAGGTCCTTCTATCTCCAAAATTCATGTGTTTTCTTCTGTACATATATTGCCTCCAACTTCGGATGTGCATATGTATTTTTTTTTTCTTTAGTGTCATCAAAGTGCCTAGCTCACTATTCTGTAAGTTTTGTGCTGGAACATCTGGGATAGTATTTATTAGCCAAATGTTATCCATTCTTCTATTTATTAGTTACTCTTAACCTTTTCCTTAGAAATTATTTATTTATTTATCTAAAGATTCACTTTCTTTAGTCTAGAGAATCTTACATGACTTGGCAAGGTGGTCTCTTGTATCTCCCAGCTTTTCTTTTCTTTTTTTTTTTTTTTTTAATTATTAGGCCTTTCTTAATAAACAGGAAGAAAGAAAAACAAGTTTTGTTTTTCACTTTCTTAGTTGTGTCACCGAAAAATGTCTTTGGAATATATATATTTTATTTTTCTTTCTGGTTTCTTGAGTAAATGTGTTCATTCTAATTTCAGAAATAGTGATATTATTATAGCAGTTATTGCCTTATTGTTTGATTTCTGGCTTTGTTTTAATTGGTCTTATTCTTAAACCAAATTCAGCATGTATAAATTCATTTTTTTGTTCCATATAGTTGTTAATGACACTGTTTTGAAATTGTTAATGGAATCAATATGTTACATGGCTTTATATGGCTCTTACTACACTTTTTCTTCTGGGATTAGGAGCAGATTCAGCTACATCTTCCAAAGAGACCAATGATTGATTCACCTTTGTACTCAAATGATACTGAACAGCAGATGAGAAAACCTTCTTCTGTTTGCTTTCAAATTCTCCCTTGGAACAGAATCTCTGACCCACAGGCCAGGGGTCTTCCTGGTCACCTTGAAGTCTGTCTTTAAGTACTGACAGAATTATATAATCATTTCTAAAGCTATGTGGATTTACACACAAACAAGTCATTTGCCTAAACTCAAGATAAGTGGGCACACGGTATCAAAGGGGAAGGCAGGAGCCCTTGTCCTGTGACCCATGACCCAAATGCTAGCTGAGGATAACTTACACAGTTGAACGTTGGGTAGTTTCTTCCTATAGAGGGCCTGGGTCTTCGGCCCAGTTCCAGGTAGACAGCTTTATCTCTCTGACAGATAAAAACATTTGGTAATTTGTCAGTGGTAACCATAGCATTTTATGGTATGGAAACTGCCAAGTTTTCTTGGATTTATTATATGCTATTGTTGTTTTAGAATATTATGTATTCTTTTTCTTTTAGGATAATTTTTCTCCTTCTCAGAGACTCTGTCTTACCTTGAGATATTTAGTTCATTTTTAGAAATCAGAAAGTATCTCTGAGGAATGATTTTACTAGAAAGGCCAACCATTTGATCATACCTCTAAAGAGTGTGGCAGAAAAGGGATATTTCTTCCAAGTAGAAGGACACTATATAAATGAACCCATGCACATCAGAGGGAACATTTCATATTATTCCGTTTCAAATAATACACAGTGAATTGTTAGAAAACTTACATGTCAAGTGTGCAAACAATTGGCCAAATACTAGACTCTCAGAGAGTAAAAGAAATTATCTGGATCAAAAAGAATTCGGACTGGGGTATGTAAGAATTTTAATGAAAATGATACAATAATCGTTGCTGATGGTAACTTCAATCATTAGATGCTGTTATTCTTCATCTAAACAATATGGTATAGTGTTTTAAGTGGGTAGACTTGAAACCCAGGTCATCTGGGCTTGAATCCTAGTAGAGCCTCTTTGAACTATGTGTCCTTGGGTCATTTACTTATTTTCCCTAGTATTTGATTTTCCCATGTTTAGATAAGCGGTAGTAATACTACTTACCTCACAAAAATGTTACAAAGTTAAATGAGTTTTTTAAAAATACTTAGGACTAAGTCTTGAACAAATGAAATGCCATTTAAATGCTTGTTAGGTTAACAGCATAATATCAATCTATTTATAAAGTTTGCTGGGCTACTATGTTCAGAGATACTGTACTACAGCACTGTCCCTGCCTACAAGGGATGTTTAGTCAGGAAAACTTGATGCCATTCAGGTAATGGAAGGCAGATGCTAAATACATGCTCTTGGAGATAGTGATTTGTAAAATTTTAAAGTTTAATTTTATTTTAACTAGAAAATTTGAAATGGTTATGTTTTATTGTTAGCTCCCTAAGAGCATATACTTCCCTTTATGTGTGTGTGTGTGTGTGTGTGTGTGTGTGTGTGTGTTTATATATGTGTGTGTGTATATGTGTGTATATATATATATATACGCTCACACACAGATAAATATATATACACACACCTCAGAGGACATAACAAAGAATTAGATGCAAAGGTAGGGGCCATCAGTACTTGCTTTTAAAAATGAATTAACATTTATTCAGGTAGATATCAAGCTACTTCATTTTATCTGTAATGAGACTAAATGTAGTCCTTGGTTATATATACATGGCCTTTGAGTTTCAAATATCTTCATTTGTTGAGCTGTTCATGTAAAACTCTCAATATAGTTTATTTTATAGGGGATTTATCAAAAACTAAAATAAAATGCTATATTTATACTGGCTATAAATAGAATAAAGTGTAAATTTATTCACAAGTCATATTTAAATAATCCATATTTATAAAATAATATTTTAAGAATTATAATTCCACCAGGCGTGGTGGCTCACATCTGTATTCCCAGCACTTTGTGAGACAAGGTACATGGATCATCTGAGGTCAGGAGTTCAAGACAAGCCTGGAAAACATTGTAAAACCCCATCTCTACTAAAAATACAAAAATTAACCAGGTGTAGTGGTATATGCCTATAATCCCAGCTACTTGGGAGGCTGAGTCAAGATAATCAATTGAACTCAGGAGGCGGAGGTTGCAGTGAGCCGAGATTGCACCATTGCAGTTTAGCCTGGATGACAGAGTGAGACTCCATTTCAAAAAAAAAGAAGAATTACAATTCTGTCAGGCTTCAATATAAGCAATTGAGTATTCATCTAACAGCAGCAAAATTAAAAGGGAAGATTTTCAAGATTATTTCAAAAGACAGACAAAAAAATTAAAATTGACAGTTTAGTCTTAAAACACATTTAAATATTCTGAGTTTGTAAAATATTATTTGAATTGTAATTCTATCAAGCTTTATCTCAATAACGGTCTAGTCACTTAATAGTGATGAAACTAAAAGAAAAACACAAAATGTCTTTAGAAAATAAACAATAGAATGTTGCTGTGGTTCAGAACCTTCCAAAGTAGGCTCATTTGAGGGCTGGATTCTTCTACAAGGTATGGGGATGGGGAAATACCCAATGGTTGGATATAAAGACATTTCCCTTTGCTAATGGAAAATATGTTAGGCCAGGAGTATCTCTCAATGATGAGTCTTCTTTGGGATGTCCATATTATCATGGATAGAATGGAGAGGTAGAAAAAAAAAGTTTGCCCCCTGGAGCTCTTCTCTTCCATGTGACTTCTGACTTCTGACTGTGACCCAATCCTAAGGGTTAACAAAAGACTGTAAATTTTGGGTTCTGCTGGTCTAGAGAGAGGATGCCAAGCTAGACACAGTAGGGTAATTTGCATAAGGCTTTTGTGGAGAAATTGCTGGAAAATATAGCGCCTTTATGGAGGAACCATTTTCCTATGATTCTAGATCTATTGAGGTAGTATTTTGGATACATTTAGATACACAATCCTTCAGCTATCACAGCTTAATGCTACTGCTTTCTTAATGGACTGATAATCCAGAATATAACTTGGCGGTTCTCTCATGCTCTAAAGCTCCTTTAAATTTAAGGAATTAAATTTAAGCTCTACCCACATTGAGACTATTCTTCTGTCATATGTATTTTCTTTTCTTAACTTATTGAGTTTTCTCTTGGCCAGTAGAGTTTCTGATCAGTTACTGTGAACACTTTTCCCCAATGGGAAACCATTTGCCTTTAATAAGAGCAAATGCTTTCTAATTTTTCTGTTAAAATGTTTGCTTATTTTCTACAGGTGTGCATCATTTCACAGTTACTGGCAATGGTTTCATCTGCTTTGGATAGTTTCTCCTCTATCATTAAAAGATAAACTCTCAATTTATTGAATATTGCCATATATATTATATATTTCGTTTTCTCTGTGAAGGTCAATAATGTCTAAGTTTGTTGGTGAAGATTTCAAATATTACTTTCAAACTGCATTTTCTATCTTCAATGAAGTCAGTTTAAAAATTTTTAAATCTCAGTTTGGAGAGTTTAAATTTGATCTGTAAATTTATTATATATAATAGAGACATTCTTGATAAGATGAATATCATAAAATAATAATTTTAATAAGTGCTGATTTTTCAAAGAAAGCTCTGGAGTATATAAAGGTTTTCTAAATCAGCCTTATATTTTTCCCCTGAAGACCTCTTATGAATATGTAGCTGGAGACACTTTCCCAAATGTAGACAATGTTTGAATACTTTTCCTAATGTCTGCTGTTGTAAACATTGTCCATGTTTAATAATATTAAAATATGATATAAACATTGCACATGTTTAATAATATTAAAATATGATATAAACATTATCTATGTCTAATAATATTAAAATATTATTGACATCTCAGTGAACATTCAATATGTGACTTTATGTTTCCATGTTTGGCACTTGCAGGAAACAACTGAGTTTCCTTTCTCGGTGGGTGTAATGTGACATATACCTGCCATTGGACAATTGTCACACAGTTACCAACTTAAGCCAATAGTTTTTTCTTCCTATTTTGTAAAGTAGTTGATTATTAGGGAATTGATCTCAAGTGACTTAAGGTTATATGCCTTTGTGGAATAGCCGTGTGTGTGTGTGTGTGTGTGTGTGTGTGTGTTGTATTTGTGTGTGATATCTGTGTATTTGGGGAAAGGCTTATTAATATCTCTGTTACTGATCTTACTGTCAATTGATGTGCTTACTCAACTGAATAGTAACAGTCTATCTATTGCTACACGTGCTTTGAGAATGCAAATAGTTTCTTATCAAAGCCTGGCTTGTCTTAAGATTAACTTTTTGTTTCTATTCAAATATAAAGATAGCAAAAATGAAACACTCTTGTAAAATGATCTTTTTTTCTACTGTAATTCATTATGGGAAAGAAAAATTTTAAAAGAATTTTTCCAAAGACTGTAATATATTTCACCAAAATAAATCACTCTATTTAGAAACATGTATATATAGCATATGTATTTGTGTATAAGCAGAAGTTTTGTTTATGTCTGTGTATACAATATACTTACCTCTTTTCATTATAGGATAGAATGCGAATCTAGGAAATTCTCTCAGAGGGGATTATCTTTTAACATATTCGAGTCAATTTTAGGAAAGCAAACCACAAAACTTGATTAAATTACCAACTTTATTTGATTTTGTTTATTTTTAATGAATTATTTTGTGATTTTTGCCTGGATAAAATTCAGGCTACATATTGTACCTTTTGGAACACACCCATCAACAAATTGCAAACTTCTGCAACTTCCACATTTTTGAATTATCCTTTTGTTAAACTTTTTACAAAAGAATCAAGAAAATATCATTGAGCAAGTCTTCATATAACTTTTGTACTTATATTTGTTATAAGATCTGGGAACATTGATTTCCAGTGTAAACCCAAGTATTTTTATTAAAAACTTCTGTTTCTGTTGTTAGTTTGAAAGCATCAAATATCCCGTCTGTTTACTCACTACTATTTTCTCAGTCCCTGGAATACAACATATGAGTAGAAGAAGAATGAACTGTAGATTTTCATAAAGTCATAGTAATAGGTAGGCTTTTTAGTTGTCACTGATCTCATCATCATAAGTTATCAATTGGTGAATAGTACTTTATATTCAACATGTGCCTTCATGTGCAAGATGGCCCGGATAAAGAACATATAAGATATGAAAAAAAGATACTTAGAATATGTTGATGTTACTCGTGAAGAAGTTAATATATGTCATAATCAGACCAGAATTCAGATCAACTCAGCTGTGTTGCACTATGCTTTTCATTGCACTGCTTCTAGATTAGAGATCTGCTGTAGCTTATAATTACATGGACCAATAATCTTTATAATATCTTCAGAGCGAGATGTTGTTCTAATTCTGTTTAGGTATATTCCAATGTATAATCATCCTCATTGATCAATAATTTAACTTATGCTTTAACCAAATTACTTGACCAAAATTTAACGTCATTTCTCCATAAAAGAACTCATGCATTATAACAGAAAGCAACTTATACTTTTCACAGAATACTCTTTATATAATTAAAGCATTTAAAAATAATTTTCTTTTTCCAAATGCTTTTAACTTTTAACATAAAACATACATTACTTTCTTGGGGTAATTTTTATTCCGTTGGAACTTGTGTTTCTCCATTCTCCTATGCCCTCGTTGTTTGTATCTCCACTTGATTTTACACACTTCTTTCAAATTCTGCTTCCCACTATTTTGTATTCAAATCTTAATTGACTTTCAATGACATGCGGAAATACATCCTTAGCCTAGCATTCAAACCTTAAGTGATATAATCCAACCTACCATTGCAACCTTACTTTTTTTTTCAACTTATGTGGATGACTTATACATAACTGAGCTTCAGCTTGAACTAGGATGGGCTTAGGAAGTTGTGATTTTAACCTTTGAGATGTGGATATTGAATAAGTATGCCCAAAGATCCATGGACTGAAGTCATTATTGAGGCACTATTTGTATTGTAAGAATTACAAGCTGATGTGAATGTGAAAACAGCACTCAAATTATAGTGTACCCACTATACACAAGTCTTGTGTAAGGAGTTTCAAACTTTTTGGTCTCAGGACTCCTTTACCCACTTAAAAATTATTGAGGCTTTCAAGCAGCTTTTGTTTAAGTGGGTTATATCTATAGATATTTACTCCATTAGACTGGCACAATGGCTCATGCCTGTAATCCAAGCATGTTGGGAGTCTGAGATGGGAGGATTGCTTGAGTCCAGGAATTTGAGATCAGCCTGGACAACATGGTGAAACCTGTCTCTACCAAAAATAACAAAAAATTAGCTGGGCATGGTGGTGTGTGCCTGTAGTCCCAACTAGTTAGCCTGAGGCAGGGAATCACTGGAACCTGGGAGGTTGAAGCTACAGTGACTGGAGATAGTAAGCACCACTGCACTCCAGCTTGGGTGACAGAGCAAAACCCTACTGCAAAAAGCTCTTAATAAGAGAAGGTCAAAAGGAAAGATGAAAGAAAGAGAGAGAGAGAGAGAGAGAGAGAAACAGAAGAGAGAGAAGGAAGGAAGGAAAAAAAAAATTATTAAGGCCTCCAAGGAGCTTTTGTTTAAATAGGTTATATCTATAGATA